>NC_142935.1:25186182-25191182 GCF_046866305.1 Octopus bimaculoides
AGTGAAACACATTCGCTCATATTACTTCAGGTGTAGGTTAAACATAGCAATACCCTCTTTACTATCAACATTGCTGTCGCAGATAATAGGACAGGTAGGAGCCAACGACAACCCCAACAACAGCAACAGCACCACCACTCCGTCACTACAATCGTCACCGTAAACACAACTACCTTTACATTACTACTAATATCGGTTTCTAATGTTGGCACAAGTCCTGTAATTTCGGGAGGTGGAAGGCTAAGGTGATTACCTCGACTCCAATGCACAACTGGTACTTATTTCATCGCCTATAAAACGGATGAAAGGCCAAGTCGACTTCGGCGGGATTTGAACTCTGAAAGTAAAACCGGACGAAATACGGCTAAGCATTTTTGCCCGGTGCGCTAATGATTCTGCCAAATCGCCGCCTTAATAATAATAATAATAATAATAATAATAATAATAATAATAATAATAATAATAATAATAATAATAATAATAATAATAATAATAATATATATATCGTCGTATGTTCTCACCACCGTCATCAGCATCAGCCGTAGCAGCAGCACCACGTCATCACCACCACCACCGCCACCTTTGTCGATGTCTACGTCGTGGTCGTGGTCGTCGTCATTACAGTGACTGTCTATTCTACAAACAACAAAACACTAGGATACCTACAATCAGACGTACCAGATTAAAAAATAACATTAAGAAAAAACAAGAGAATCCCGCCTGTTGTACTAAACGATTGGAAATAGCTAGAAGTAAGACAGCAACCAATTCTGTTGAACACATCCGATTACAGAATCTTATGCGTAGACAATATATAACCAAGTGTGTGATTTAATTTTCAGTCGCTGACGACTACTTTTGCTTCTGTTTTCTAGTTACTTCTATGAAATTCATTGTGGACGCCATTGTGTTGGAGTATTCTATTAATTAGCATACGTCAGCATGTAAGCTTACGCATCTAGTCAGATACACACGAACACAGACACGCTGAAACACGCTGAAACAGACACACATATAGAGATACACACACACACTCACACACATACACAAATACATAAGCACGCAGATATGAGCGTGTGCGTATATATTTATGCATTTGTATGTGGGTGTTTATGCATTAAATACTACATTTAATTGTATTGTCAATACATACATACAGCATATTCATACACACACACACACACACACACACACGCACACACACACACATATATATATATACACACACACACACATCAATATTTGAATAGATATGCATATGTGTGTGTGTGTGTGTGTGTGTTGTGTGGAGGGGATTGTGAGGGAAAATAATGTCAATTCCTTTATCAGGTCAATGCTACATATATGAAATATAATGTTGCTATAATAATAATAACTAGAAGAAGAAGAAGAAGAAGAAGAAGAAGAAGAACAACAACAACAACAACAACAGCAACAACAACAACAACAACAACAACAATAACAAACAACGTTAATGATAATAATTTTTGTTCGTAGTTGAAGAATGGAAAACTCAAGAATGAAACGGGGGAACTCACTATGGTTACTCACACCCAGTAATCAGTAATGCGTACGAGCAAATATCATCGAGAATAGACAGAACCGTGGAAAGTGCTAAGGGCGGAACATGTATCGAGAAATATGAGTCAGTTGATAACTTGATAACTTTGTGTAGCCAAAGCAACACACTACGACATATTACTTCAAAGGGGTTTTGAAGGTGAAGAAAAATGTATGAACGCCAACAAGAGAGTGTAACAGGACATGGTAAGTTAATGCATTATGGGCCTTTACTGTATAGATTGGCTATAAGATTCGGACAAGTAGGCCAGATATTTTCATCGCGGATAAAGGAATGAAAATGGTCGCGGTATATATTACACATTTAATTTATCACAATTCAAAATACATGAAATTAACTGACAGGAATACAAGATTTAGAACAGCGATTTTAATATTGGGACTTTGGAGTGTAGTTGTGTGTTTGTACGCAGTCAGATGCTCAGCTATATATAAAAAAATAGAATAGCCAAATTACCTAAACCACAATCAAAACATTAAGAAAAGATGTTTCCTAGATAGATAAGTTGTGAAGAATAAGGAGACACAATACTTGCGTTTGAACGGCGTTTGATCACAGGATTTCTTATGAGAGGTATTCTAAAAATTAAAGACCCACAACATCAGTAACAAGAACAAACCGAAGGACTCGTTGTTCGCCTAATAAGTAAATAAGATCAATCACTTCCTGTCAAGAACAAAATATGTATTTTTGATACTAAATTAATGGCCGTACTGCGTAAAAAAATACTGTATTTCATTTTTAATATGAATCTCTCGGATAACATCGATCAAATACATTAAATTTATGTTAGTAATTTGAGAGTCGGTATAGGCTGTTAATGTTATAACAACATTGGCCTTTCATACCTAACTCTATGACCTCTCACACCATAAGACAATCTTGTCTTAAGTTACAGATATTAATGTTATGACGGCGATATGAGGGAAAGTTATGAGGTGGGGAGGAATAACGAGATGGCAATCGTTATTCCGTTTTTATTATATGTTTTATCGCATTCTGTGAACAGTAATATTAATGTTTATAGTTTCCTAAAGGAAAAAAAAAAAAAAGAAATCACTGCATTTTGAATGGCGAAAGTAATACTGGACTGCCTGGCTATACTGTTTGGGCAGAACAAATATAACAGCATTGTTTTAAAAGAAAGCACCGGTTTGTCCTTTAATTGCTTCAGTTATTAGACTGCGATGAGGCTGGGACCCCGCCTTGAAGAATTTTGGACGAACGAAAAGACCCTACTAATTAATTAAATTTATTTTTAAAGCCTGGTATTTAGGCTACCGATTTCTTCTTCTTTTACTCTTTTACTCGTTTTTGTCATTTGACCGCGGCCATGCTGGAGCACCGCCTTTAGTCGAGCAAATCGACCCCCAGGACTTATTCTTTGTAAGCCTAGTACTTATTCTATCGGTGTCTTTTTGTCGAACCGCTAAGTTACGGGGATGTAAACACACCAGCATCAGTTGTCAAGTGATGTTGTGGGGACAAACACAGAAACACAAACACACACACACACACACACACACACACACACACACACACACACACACACACACACATATATATATATATATATATATATATATATATATATATATACATATACATATATACGACGGGCTTCTTTCAGTTTCCGTCTACCAAATCCACTCACAAGGCTTTGGTCGGCCCGAAGCTATAGTAAAAGACCCTTGCCCAAGGTGCTCCACGCAGTGGGACTGAACCCGGACGTATGTGGTTGGTAAGCAAGCTACTTACCACACAGCCACTCCTGCGCCTATACTCTTATGCCAAAACTCTTAAGTTATCGTAACGTAAATGCAGACACAAAGACCCACACTTAAAACATGAAAATAAAGTAGGACACAGCATTGAATTATGAACCTTAAATACACCTGTTGATATATTATGGTTGGCAAATGAAATACGAAGTTCCTATCAGCAATTAATCAGTGGAAAGCCTGTCCCACTTTGGAATAAACGTATATTTAGTTGGAGATGTTTATTGAGAGAAATCAGTCACCGGTGAGCGACTATTCTCATTATTTGGAAGAACAATTATCCACTTTGCCGGATCAAGTAACAGGTCTATGTACACCATAAAATATAAGTTACCGCTTGAAATACATTAAAATATACTGTAACTTTTACACATCAGTTAGCTGCCTGTTAGCTTTAACATTTAAAACCAATTATTTTTCTTTTTAACGTTCTTTTTTCTATTTTTTAAAATTTATTTTAAAAATACTTATATTTTCTTTTATTTGTCTCAATTTAATTACAAGAGAACAAAAAATCAGAAAAAGATTTTAAAAAAAGGAGGGATTAAGCAGCAGAAGATGGAGGGAGAAAGAGAGCAACGGGCTGCTTACCCTAGATAAAATGGCGTGTTCAGCGCCGCACCCCGCAGACATGACGGAGATGGTGTTGCTGCGGAGAATGGTCAGCCATACTTGCTGCAGCAACCACTCCACCTCGCGGATTTCATTTCTAAGATGGGCCGGCGTTAAACCCTATTTTGCGGAGGAAATCAACAGCACGAGTTCCAAGAACACATCAGGTCTCGATAGCGACCGGGACAAACTGATAGCAGCCGGTCAGGTCCCTGTATTTATATACCTTTCTCTCATCTACTTCCTATAGGATCTTATTTAAAAGGCTTGACAGTAACATGGATGTTATAGGAGCCATAATGGAGTCTAAGTTTGATCCATAAATTATTCACAAAAAGTGTATCATGCTTTATATAGAACTGTATGATAGCTGGCTCACCGAAATGTTGAGATTCCTACGACACATCTACAGACACTGTTCACAATTGCTTTTTTCAGCATTTATAGTTTTTTTTTAATTGTGAAGGCGCATGGATCTGTGGTTAGAGCGTCGGGCTCACAATCATGAGGTAGTGAGTTCGATTTCCGGACAGGGATCTGTGTTGTGTTCTTGAGCATGACGCTTTATTTTACATTTCTCCAGTTCACTCAACTGTAGAAAGGTGTTGCGACGTCACTGGTGCCAAGCTGTATCGGCCCCTTTGCCTTTCCCTTGGATAACATTGGTGGTGTGGAGAGGGGAGACTGGTATGGATGGGCGACTGCTGGTCTTCCATAAACAACCTTGCCAGAACTTATGCCTCGGAGGAGGTACCTGAGGACTCTGCACCCACGATCGTCCCAGAAATAGTGAATGAGAAGAGGGATGATGGATGGATATGCACTTCAACGTTATTCTTTTTAATGGATTCTGTTTTGATTCTATTGTATCTTTAATCTTCTACATTTTTTCAATCATTTTATAAAGAGAAGGGTAGTTTTACAGATTTTTCAGCGATATAAAGTATATCCTATCATCAGAGATTATATGAAAGAGTTAAATAGAAGGAAATCGTAGAGTTCAATATAAGAAGTTATTTCGAAAA
>NC_142935.1:25196182-25198682 GCF_046866305.1 Octopus bimaculoides
GTGCACAAAGCCCGAAATTTGGGGAGGAAGTGGCCAGTCGATTAGATTGACCCCAGTACGCAACTGGTACTTAATTTATCGACCCCGAAAGGATGAAAGGCAAAGCTGACCATGGAGGAATTTGAACCCAGAACGTAAAGACAGACGAAATACCTATTTCGTTATTGCCCACAAGGGGCTAAACATAGAGGGGACAAACAAGGACAGACAAAGGGATTAAGTCGATTACATCGTCCCCAGTGCGTAACTGGTACTTAATTTATCGACCCCGAAAGGATGAAAGGAAAAGTCGACCTTGACGGAATTTGAACTCAGAACGTAACAGCAGACGAAATACCGCTAAACATTTCGCCCGGCGCGCTAACGTTTCTGCCAGCTCACCGCCTGAAACATACTTATATTAAAGTACGTGCTTTAACGTAAGAAGGTCTTTTTCGTGGTTTGGGACTTTGACTGCCATTTTTATCATGTAAAAAATCCTTTTCTCTCTGTGTATATTTCATACACTATTATACACACACACACACACACACACACACACACACACACGCACACACACACATACACACACACACACACACACACACACACACACACACACACACATACATCAGCAAATGAGATTTGTACCCATGTATATTTCTGAGGATATAGTTAAGTGTATAGTATGTATACGTGCATGTAAGATTCATGTGTAAATTTTATCATGGTCCGTACATATAGTTCTTATGTGATAGATAATGCGCTACGCTTTATATAATATACGTGTTAAAAGACATTTAGGAACTTACATCAATGATGTATTTGAGAGGGCTCATAATTGTTAAATGCTGTAAATGTGTTGCCGACGGAGGCAAATGTTATCTGCAAGAGAAGAAAGGTTCAAATTGAAAACGGAAATTTAGAACACGGTTAAGGTAATAGCGTTGGAAATGGATTCTGTAACGGAAATTGTGTAGGTTTCTGATGAGGCAGGCTGATGTATTTAACAGCGAATGAATACTAACACATATAAATATATAATATCAAAATAAATACACAATCGACAAGATACATTTGTGCAATGTATACTGTGCTTAAACTTGTAATGTATATTAGATTATATACGATAATATACAATAGTTTGTTATATTTTCGGTAGATATTCGGCTGTATCGACAGTGATGCGAAACTCAAAATGATAGACGAAAGATATATTATTATTTGCGTCTTTCTGTTCGTATATATCTATATTTATATAAATAAGGATAAGATCGTTAATTAAACTACCGATCTTATCAGGTGGCCAGCATGGGAATAACAACCTCAGTGATAATAATTATTATTAAAATTATAATTAAGGGTGTCTAAGAGATACCTCCCTGCTAGATGTAACAGCCAAAACTTGACTCTAAAACATTTAATGTGGTTTTAGAGTCAGGTTTTGACGTATATATCTATATTTATATTGGTTTCAAAATTTTGGCACTAGGCCAGTAGTACTGGTGGAGCAGGTAAGTCAATTACACCGACACCAGTGTTCAACTGGTACTTATTTTATTGACCTCGAAAGGATGAAGAGCAACGTTGACCTCGGCGGAGTTTGAACTCAGATCGTAAGATAGATGTATATTTCTATATCTTAAAATAGGATTTTATTAACCACGTATTATTGAAAATGCATTCATAAATAAAGTACAGAACTGGGAATGATTATTATCGGTTTAGCCTAGAGAAAAGTAAATTCGGCCTAGCCAAGCCTAGATTTAAATTAGTTCGACTTAAGTCGTGTCTCCTGAAACCAATTAATGACGTGGGGTGAGATTTTCTTGTATATATATATATATATATATATATATATATATATATATATATATATATATATATATATATATATACACCAGTGAGTAGACAAAGGAAAGAAGGGCATCAACACATTTATTGGGAGTTACATGTATAGATCAAAATAGTTTCATAGAGGATTCTTGGTACTCCGAGTTTCAACTGAGTGGTTAGTCTTCAGTCATTGGGGTGTGAATGAGAGTTCGATTGACGAGAGCATTGTTGTCTCTCCATTGCAAACTGTTTGTCAGACATTCGTGAATGGCGCTCAACAGTTTGGAGCAATATATACATACATATATATATATATAATTTTAAATCTGGTCAACTTCCCTCGACAAAGGACGAATAATATCATATTATGAACCGTCTGCTATGATTCATGTAAATCGTTGCATGACTCCCCGTGGAGTTTCTGAAATAATATGCACCTATGAATGGTTCTACCACGTGATTCTAAAAGAAATATTGAAGATAAATCGTTCAGGTATGATTTTGACTCACTTTGGAGTCATGTGATTTCAGATTTAATCTCACTGCACGGTGTCTTGAGCGTGTCTTCTATTATAGCCCCAGGTAGAGCAATTCCATGTCAGTGAAATTTATAGAAGGAAACTGTATGGAAGCCGTCGTATATACTTGTGAAATTTGTGTTTATGTTTTGTTTGTACCCACCTCG
>NC_142935.1:25203682-25233682 GCF_046866305.1 Octopus bimaculoides
AGATTAGGTGTGGTATTTCAAAGTTTAACTTACTTAAATTTATAAATATATATGTTTATGTTGACACTTATTATTGCCTAAACTACTTTCATTACTCTAATATTTGTTTATGGATTCGTTTATGCCACTGCCGTCTTTCCGTCACTGTGTTGACTACCAACTTTATTAGATTTATCCTACCTGTTTCTATTTAAAGTACTTATAGATTATAGTCGTTGATACTATGATTATGGTTGTCTGTATATTAATTATTTTGTTTTCCTTTTCGCTTTTCTCCAATTAAAAATTTCGCAGAGACTTTGTTGTTTATAACTTAAGGTTTGCCTTAAGTTATTTTCCCTTATTTATAATTAGCTAGATTTATCTTAATTAAAGCTAATATTCTATTAGTTCTGCAATAATTAATTGAAACACTTTAATCGGGAATTAAAGAAATCTATTTGTACCTTTGGCATTTATAAACCATGTACAAAAGAATATAACAGTAAATGAGTTTTTGGAACAACGTCGGTAGCTGTATTCACATATCTATTCATAGGTTCAGATGCCGTGCTACCCGCCTATTGCCTGCTAGCATACAAGTCTGTTTTGCCAGTACCAGCCTTTATGGGCGAGTGTGCTAAGTGTAAGGACATCTGTAGAAAGAACTTTTCCTTTTGCTATTCGATAATTTGCAAACTAACTCGGCTGTCTACCATTGTGATTGACCGGTTGTACAAATTTCACTTGATGTTCTGTTGATTAATCAACACGCCACTACTCGCGTGTATATTTGTTAATCCTGATTATCTGAGAGTTGCGTAAATGATTTACATAATCTCATGGATGTTGTGCATAATGCATGCTTGACTGTACTAAATTTAGATCACAAGAAAGACTTTTAACGAAACAATTGTTGTAGTTCGAGGGAACCCATTCGTCTGTTTCTTATTATGTTTTTATTATTAAGGTTGCATTTATGCCTTTGATACTATTGCAGTTGTGGATGAGTAAAACAACAGTGAATAGCTCTTCATCGATGTATACCGTGCTATGATAATACATTACTTAACCGTCGAATACGTGTTACCCTCTCTTGTTAGCTAATAATTGTGGCATGCCTTACCTTGATATACTTAAATTTGACACTTTGTGCTCCCCCACCTGTAATCAAATATATGCATGTGTGTGTGTGTATGGGTGTGTGTGTGTATACATACATATATATATATATATATGTATAAAGATATATGTATATATATGTGTCTGTATGTGTGTATGTATATATATATATAGATATATTATTTTGTTTAAAAGAGTTCCAACACTGTCTGTTTTTTATGTTTTATTTATATTCCTGCAGAACCAATGTGGAGTATAGAATATGGAATATACAATATATAATATAATATACAATATATAATATAAAATAAAATAAAATAAAAATGGATGGCACCATGAAATAAAGTATTGAATGTAGATGAAATATTGAGTGTTTAATATAAAGGATCAAATATATAAATATAAATATAAATATATAAAGGCGACTCGAGTTTCAGGGCTATTTCCCTTCGTCATGGACGGTATGACAGACTTTAACAGTCTTTAGCACCGCGTCTTTAGTCGAGCTAATCAACCCCAGGACTTATTGTTTGTAAGCCTAGTACTTATTGTATCGGTTTTTTTTTTGCCGAACCGCTAACTTACAGTGACGTAAACACACCAGCATCGGTTGTCAAGCGATGTTAGGGGGACAAACATAGACACATACACACACATACATATATATATATGTATATATATATATATATATATATATATATATATATATATATATATATATATATATATATATATATATATATATATATATATATATACATGTATACGACGGAATTCTTTCAGTTTCCGTCTACCAAATCCATTCACAAAGCTTTGGTCGGCCCGAGGCTATAGTAGAAGACACTTGCCCAAGGTGCCACACAGTGGGAATGAACCCGGAACCATGTGGATCGTAAGCATGCTACTTACCACACAACTATATATGTATATATATATATGTGTGTGTGTACGTATATATATATATATATATATATATATATATATATATATATATATATATATATATATATATATATATATATATATATATATATATATATATACACGCACACGGATATATAGGTGTATGTGTGCTTGTGGTGTGCGTGCGTGTTCAGATTCACTGATGAAAGCGTCCAAGCCAAAATTTAGACGCGGATGTATATATTTTATTTGTTAAATATGTTCTCTATTACAAGGTACTGTTCAAACATTCACTGTTAATCTTTTATTTATAACGTTACATATGAAAACTATTAATATATTTATACGTATATGTATTCAAGCTCAAGCAATTTTTCAGTTTTACACTTGTCTCAGGAACAATGTTAATCATATTGTAGTTGTCTCTTGTACATGTGTAAAGATGCTAAGTATGTTTGGAAGCGTATATTAAAGTATGTGAGCATGTATATATATGATGGAATCGTAAGCGTTTAGTCTGCGTTTGTTTATGTCAAACGTAGCTCTCCCATTCGATAAGTGAAGAACAATCAAATTATTAGCAGAGTGCCGTTTAAATAGTCCTCTTGCAGTTTCTAAATACCACCTCTGATGTTTAGAGCCCTGTGATAGTCAGTTATGGTAGCAGACATCTTATAACTTCTGTCAGTTCCTATGGTTCTTAAAGCAACTGGTTCAACGTTTCACGAGATCTGATCAAACTAAACTACCGTGTTATGCAATGTAATTCGTTGCGATTATAGCATGAATAGTTTGGTGAACGAATGCTGGAGAAAAGTCTACGTCGATTATATGTTACTAAAGAGGATTTAGTTTCGGAACCAGGAGATAATCTTACACAGGTTTCCCGTATATCGTAATATCTCTCAAACAACAAATATTAATTGAATACCGATTATGTACAAATATATATATGTATATATATATATATATATATATATATATATGTATATATATATATATATATATATATATATATATATATATATATATATATATATATATATATATATATATATATATATATATATATATATATATATATATATATATATATATGTATATACATATATATATATATATATATATATATATATATATATATATATATATATATATATATATATATATATATATATATATATATGTATATATATATATATATATATATATATATATATATATATATATATATATATATATTTGTGTATGGGAGAATTTACGAAAAAAAACAACAACATACGAGGACAGATGGTATAAACAACAAAAGGATGTATTAGTTTAACGCTCGGGAATAGAGAACGTCTTTAACGTTTCGAACTACGCTCTTCAACAGAAAGAATACAGAGAAAACAAGAAGAAAAACACGGAGAAAAAATTGAATGTTTTGGTCAACGATCTATCATGGCGACTGTATATATATATATATATATATATATATATATATATATATATATATATATATATATATATATATATATATATATATATATACATATATATATATATATATATATATATATATATGTATATATATATATATATATATATATATATATATATATATATATATATTTGTACATATGTATCATATATATATGTATGTATGTGTGTATCTATGAATGTAAGTCATTGTTCATTTTTATCTCAAGATTTCTTGCCAATAGAGAAACAGCCGGTTTCTAACATTGGAATTTAAACATCAAGCACAAGGTATTTTTGTTTGTTTGTATGTATGTATGTATGTATGTGTGCATATTTGTATGGTTTGTTTTATGTATGTATTCTCATGCATTTAGTTGCATATCTATACATGCTCATATATATTTAAATGATAAACTTCTGGAAAAGTTTTACAGATTTTACAGTTCCAATGATGGATTGGATCTGTAGTCTTTGAATTAGATTTCTCCTTTCGGATTTTGAGAAGCCTAATTTGTCAAGATTAGTATTTAAGCAGTATGTAACATATCCCAGTGTCCCAATAATTACCGGAACTTGTAATCTGGATAGAGTAACTGCAGATTTCTCAATACTTCAGCGTAAGTATTCTCTTTTTCGCTGATCTTCAGTTTTATGTTAATATCTGCTGGGCAGCTAATTTCCACAGCTGTGCACAGTTTCTCTTCTCTATCCCAAATAATTATTTCAGGTTTGTTGTGCTTACATTTTATTGAGGTCTTCACTGGGACATTTCACCATTACTCCTTTTTATTATAAGTGGCTATGGCTTCTACCATACTGTGGGTTCTTATTTCTTTCTCCTCGGGGTTATCCTATGTATGTACGTACGTATGTATGTATGTATGTATGTTTGTGCGTGTCTGTATATATATATATATATATATATATGTATATATATATATATATATATATATATATATATATATATATATTTGTCAGTTTGTATGTAAATGTATACACTAAAATAAGTGTTTTAATCCGTTAATCTGATAATACATGAATGCATATATATATATACGCCCGTATATGCATATAACGACGTTTACGAACAACACGAGACACACACGGAGTTCTATATACATAGACATATCACTTTACATCTAAACCTTTGTTAACAAGCAATCCATATACGTGCCTGCATTTCATTAATCAGCTCACGCATGTTCAGAAGCAACGGAACACTCCCCTCACACACACAGATACAACAAAACTACAATAACCACGTCAACATATGCATGCTTATTTATATCTTACATGTGTATGCGTGTTTATATACACATATGCGGGTATGTATGTATATCTGAATGTTTATTTAGTAGAACTTAATTTTAAGTTCAGATAAGCTGTAGCCTCAATTCAAAATGATAAATAGCAAATAGAAATGGGAATATAATTCTCAAAGAACGGTTAAAATATTCACTGGAGCGAACGATCAATTGTTTTAAATGTCTTTAGATAAATAAACAAGTAAAACAGCGATTCTAAACCAATATATTATTTCCTTTTTCTTTTGTAATTCCAACTTAGATATCCGACTTCTCAAACTTCTGAAACATTGCACATACTATTTAAAAAATACACTACTCTGACAGTTATAGCTGAACTCTTTATCTCTTATTTGTTTTTTAGTTTACTTTTCTTTTTTTTAACGATCATTTTATTACTTTGATGTTGTTTTTACCATTGGTGTTATTTTATTTTTTATGTTGTTAGATTTATTTTCCAGGATTTCTTCTATACATATGTATATGTAATCGTATACATCTACATAACTACGTGTGTGTACGTCTGGGGTGGGGCAGTATGAGTGTATACTTGAATGTATATACACATGTGTGTATATCTATGTATATTTGTGTGTGTGTGTATATGTATGTATATATGTGGCTTAGTTTTACGTATGCAACATAGTGAGTTGAACACGGAATTACGTTAGATTATCCTTGCAATTAGAAGATAAAATCTCTACCCGGGGTGTATAACATCTAAAATCTGCTAGCAAGGGAGTAACTATAAGAATATCAGATAATCAAAATTTCTTGAAAACATGAATTTAGGAGTTTATCTTGCCTATTAAGCCAACTGGTAATAAAGAGCAACAGATATATTTCTTTCCTGTTAAATTTCATGATGGAAGTAACTGCTGTGAGTCTTCTCTGAGATGCTGAACAGTGTCGACTTTTCAGGACAATAATGAAGCATATAATTATTATACGACTCTGACGATTTGACAGAAAATGTGGATGATGTAATTTGCATTATGTAACTAATAATCACTTTATGTTAATGAAATGTACAACATGATGTAACTAAAAATGTTATATACAACTTAATAGACAACTTATAGACACATTAATCCCATCTGATCTCCCTTATGATTTGAAACGGCTCCCGTTCCCAGTGAAACTAAGTTTTGATATGTTCATAAATAAATCTCAAGCACAATCTCTCAACGTTGTTGGACTTAACCTGACTTCTCCTTGCTTCTGTCGTGGACAATTATATGTAGGATGCTCGCGAGCTGGAAGTCCCAAAACTCTTTTCTTTTGTACGCCAATTGAAGGACACACTGAAAATATTATGTATTTAGAAGTTCTACAAAATTAAACTGTGATTGATTTCAGGGTCTGTTTTAATAACTTTGTTTTTACTCACGTCATCTGATAGCATTTTTCTGAAAACATTTTTAATCAGAATAAATGTATATATTTCCTTTAACATTCTTTAAACTTCCGTGCAACACCGGGTATTTAGGCTAGTATAATATAATATAATATGATATCATATAATATGACATGATATATGTATTTTCACTTTGTCTGTACGTTTGTATGTGTGTGTGTGTGTGTCTGTGTGTGTGCGTGTGTGTGCGTGTGTGTGTGTATGTGCGTGTATGTGTGTGTTTGTGAGTGTATTTGCATGTACATATACATGTATACTCACACAGGTATTTGTATACGATTATGTGTGTGTGTGTGTGTGTGTTTTATACTCCTTCATGTGCATATATATTAGTGGCTTAGTTGAGTGTGTGTCGTCTGGGGCAACCCTGAAGTTTACCGCTCTTCTCCCTGCTTCCAAGTCTATACAGGCTTATACAATAGACCCCAAAGTGGCGCAATGAGGAAATTGAATCACAAAACACTTCTCAACAAACATGCGCCATCACATTCACTGAGAATCGCTGATAACCGGACAGATGTCTGTTGCATTAAAGCTACCAAAGAAAATAAACATCTTTTACCTTTCAAATATAATTCTGGTCAAAACCATCAGAAAAAATATCTAAGTCAAGAAATTCGCAATTTAATTAACCACCATCCATGGTATTTCTCCCAAAGGAAGAACTTGTGCCCGCACCAAGCCAAACTACAAAAATGCTCAAATAATAAAACGAAGTAGACAAAGTTCTCACTTGGTAACAGAAAAGAAACAAAATAACGTCCATATTGAAGAATTTCATAAACATGATATAAGAAATGATTCTACACGCATCATAAGACAGTCCTTGTGTGAAAAATTCAGAATTGGTAATAGGATTTCTGATCACTTATAGGCCCCGAAATTAAAAATAAAAGAATAAAATATCATTAAATGCATCAATTTGTTCTAATGATTGTTGTTGTTGTTGCCTCGCTCCTGGTCAGTTCTTCTCGAACATACATAAGCATTCCAGTCTTGCTTACCCTGTTTTTGAAGACTTTATAAGACAACACTGTCCATTGTAACCTGCCTTAAATTTTAAAGACGTTTTGCTTTAAGGTAGATTGTATTGCTATTTCTAGCAAGTAGTTCAATCAAATAGTGGGCCCCTCCTCCATGGTCGAAAGCAAAGGACCTAAATTTACTCTCAAATGTTATCTTTTCGTGCGAATCAAGATCTTTGATCTTATTCGATTCCCCGACAGTTCTCTTAGATGTCTGTCCGAAACCATAAACTAAAAACTACTGTGAAGATTGACTTCAACTGACAAAATGTAAGTCAAGCTGTTTGAAGTTGGCAGCAGAATTGTGTGCGGTGGATGTTTCACTTGTCAAGGTGTTTGATCTCTCATTTTGCTGCAATGAATGTTAGTATCAATACAAGATTTGAAATTATAAAGCAAAAAGTTAAAAAATAACAAGAAAAGAAAAAAGAAAAAAATTACGCAATCGTTTTCTTTCCTTTTTAATATAAGCTTACACCATTCAGTCTGGCAATGTACCAACATGATAATGTTTCTCCTTATTCTGTGAAATGAGTCGAAATCTCTGCCTAATATAATATTGTAATCAATAGTTAAGGCGATCGATAGCAAGAAGATTCGTTGGTGCGTTTAATAAACTCTTTGCAGTAATTTCTCCGGCTAGCTTTGTTCGGGGGTTCGAATCCATCAGAAATTGTTATCTCATGTATATCCTACCGATGTCGATACGTAAAATACAAATTTTTACTTTTCGTTATCCTGTCGGAAGCTTATTGGGTACCACAAACAGTGTCCCTTCCACCAAGAAGTACAAAAAGTTGGTGCCAGTGGCTAGCAACTTGTTTTAATGCATGCTACAAAAGACGTTCAAACAATCGCGAGATCATGGCCAAAGTAGACAGATCGATGTCTAGTACAGATTAAAAAGACATCGGATTCTACTGTAGCGTAGGAATAAAATAAGGGGCTAACAAATTCAAAAAATGTCTATTGATAGAAAGCTTAAAAGATGGAATTTCATAGACCAGAAGAAAACAAGATGGTGGTATTGACTCCTAGAGAGAAGCAGTTCAAAGAAAGACGCTATTAGAATAAAAGTATTTATGACTAAGTGGGGGAACATCAGAGAAACTATGCGCCTTAGAAGAGAATCGGATGACACGTTTAAATGAAATGAACTGAAGAAGTGGGGGCATTAGACTACAAAGATCATCAAAGCAGTAGCCACGGAAATTCTTGATGAAAAGACAGCGAATATACATTCTGATGATGAGGTAAAGCCACCAAATCTAGTAGAAACCTAAGCGATCCACGGAAAGAAGAATCGATTCTAATACTAAAGAGGTACATTATTTATCGATTCATAAATGATGACTGGTGAAGTTAATGTTGGCTGGGTTTGAACTCAGCAAGCAGGAAACCGAAATTAAACAAAAACCAGGAAGAATCTTATTGGACGATTCTGCTAAGTTTGTTGTCATAGGTGATAGCGTGGTACAAGGATTAACACTGAAATAACCTTGTAAAACATCGTTTATCGGAAACCTTACGTATCAATGCGTTTCAAAACCAACTGTACTAATATGTTTCAAGTAATAATAATAATTAATTAGGAAAAGAGGTGGGTGAACTGAAATAAATGTTAGTGAAATTGTGTATTTATGAGAAAAGAAAGAATCGTGCCTTTGACAGGTTTTATTTGTGACGACGTTTTATTTTCTGAGAGGGCGTAAACGAAGAAAAGTCACATCTTTTGATAAAAGTAACCACAAGTACATTCTATCGTTCTGTCTACATTTACTCAATGACCGGCGACACAATAACGCAAGTGATTATGGAAGAATTAACTAGAAAGAAACAATGTCTGTGTGTGTGTGTGTATATATATGTGTGTGCGTGTGTGTGTGTCTATACATATGTCTGAATATGAGTGCATATGTGTGTATGTATATATATATGTTTATATATGCATGTATGTGTGTGTGTGTGTGTACATATATATGAATATAATATATCATATATATATATATATATAGATGGATGGATAGATACGTATAGATATGTATATATATATATATATATATATATATATATATATATATATATATATATATATATATAAATATATATATATAATAACTATATTTGATATGATATAAATATATGCTACATATATGATATATATACGCATATGTATATGCACCCACGTATATATACATACATATATATATATATATATATATATATATATATATATATATATATATATATATATATATATACATATATATATATACATACATACATATAAACATACATATATATATATGGATACGTATACATACATACGTACATACATATATACATACATATACATACATACATACATACATTTATACATATGTATAAATATACATACATATATATATATATATATATATATATATATATATATATATATATATATATATATGATACATGTTTTCATAAATTCGACATATTGTTTTAATGTATGAGACACAAGACAAATAAGGACAAATAAACGAACAGTGAAAGATATAAATAAGGAAACTTATAAGAGATATGATTATAGTTGATTATTGTTTTTACTGTGTTAGGCTCATGTATTGTTGATCCAACCATCACAGGAGACGATGCCGACGAAAGAATGACATGTGATTATATTTAAAGCCAGTGTTATTCAGTAATGTTTCGTTCGCGACACACCCTCTACGTATACACATCATTTGAAGTCCAAGTATTTTTTCATTAATTATTCTTAGTGTATTTACCAAAACATTTACGTGTATGTTATTGTTTCTATGATTGTCATTCACATCGTACTTGTTACTAAGTGGTACATTTCTTCTGAAAAATTGTTGCTATTTCTGAGTGTTTTCATATACGTAAGTATTTAAAGGAAATAGTCTTGTTGAAACATACCGTATATCTGAGAGGATTTCTGCAGATATGTTTAGAAACTCTGAAATTTTGTGCACAAGTTGGTACGACACTTCGTTCTTTTCGTATTTACACTATTTATTCCTCTGGGATTATTTTTTCTCTGAATTCACACAAATCATGTCAATTTGGTGATAGATTTTATTGTCACAAACATTCTCTCTTGATCCTTGTTTCATTGTTCCAGTTATATATATATATTTCCAACCCCCACCATACCACCATACGGTAAATTAACCGTTATACAATTTAGTTAGGGAGTCACTCGAAAAGCAGACATCTGATTGAATCCTTTTTGAGGAGAACAAAATGCTTAGCAGTTTTTCTTCTAGCTCTTCACATTCTGAGTTCAGATTACCATGAGGTCGACTTTATCTTTCAGTGGCAATAAAATAAGGACCAATTGGGGGGGGGGGGGTCCCTTAAAATTGCTAGCCTTGAACCAAAATTTGAAACCGTTATAGAGTCAAAGATAGGTTTTATCCGTTTCCCATTGGTTAACATGATTATCAAATTTCCTTGCAATATTTTTCATGAAATTATAGCTTGTGTGGTAAACCTACAGTGGAGGCGCAATGGCCCATGATTAGGGCAGCGGACTCGCTGTCATAGGATCGCGGTTTCGATTCCCAGACCGGGCGTTGTGAGTGTTTATTGAGCGAAAACACCTAAAGCTCCACGAGGCTCCGACAGGGATGGTGGCAAACCCTGCTGTACTCTTTCACCACAACTTTCTCTCACTCTTACTTCCTATTTCTGTTGTGCCTGTATTTCAAAGGGCCAGCCTTATCACACTGTCTTACGCTGAATATCCCCGAGAAATACGTTAAGAGTACACGTGTCTGTGGAGTGCTCAGCCACTTGCACGTTAATTTCACGAGCAGGCTGTTCCGTTGATCGGATCAACTAGAACCCTCGAGGTCGTAAGCGACGGAGTGCCAACAACAACGGTAAACCTACAGTTCGCTGAGTATAAAAAAAACCCCCCAAAAACTCATCAAACATTTTTAGGTGTTGTCATCAGTAAGGGACGCGCACACCAAATTTGTTCTTTGTCTTAAATGGTAATCTCTAGAGAATTTTGTATTTACAAATAATGACTGACATTTCTGTAGTTGCTTCCTCGGTACATTTCTCATTTGAAAGTTTGTTCCAATTTCCTATCAATACGTGATTTTTGTCACCCAATTACGAGGTTTGATGCTTGATTTAGCTCGCGTTAATGCTGAGTGAAACAGGTAATTAGATGAGCGTGAGAGCATTAGATTCCAGTATATTTAATTAACACGCTTTTACTACGTTAAGCTACGTATCGTTTGTTATTTGTTTATCCGTAGAACTGAGAAAATTTAGTTTTACGGTAGTTTATCTTGAGTTGAACGAAGAATATTTCTTTGTTGACTCTGTACCGAACATTGGAAATTCAATGTGATTGTCTCTTTATTCGCTGTTTTGTTGTATGAGATGATAGAGGGGAACTGGTTAAGTAACATATAACATCAATATAATATATTCTGCATATCGTTGTTGTATTGGATGCTATATAGCAACAAATAAGATCAACGGGGAACATTATCTACTTTATTATCCCGGTTGGCAGTTTCTTTACTTCGCATATCTAATGGTAGCGGAAGGTAAAATGTAAGCAAGAAAGCATGCATTTTTTTATCTCTCAACCGCTTTAGAAACGAAAGAGTCAAGTCAAAGAAGAAGCTGAGCCAACAAATGTGCTTCTAAGTGATGGCTTACTCTGTTACAACCAACAGTCAAATTCTATTAAATAGCAGCAACCTTATGTCTTAAAACTAAAGGACATATTGAAAACTGTCGCCCTAGATATACAACACAAGTAATCGTGAAATGCTTTTATTCTCAGGACTACTTGATCAGAGTTATGTCGCACTCATCAATACCAACAATAGGGTTTTAAGCTAAATGACAGAAGTAAAAGAAAAACATTTATCTGTCCCACTTGGAGCGTTGATAGATATGGAGAAAATATAGAAATTTATTATTTGTAAATCTTTCAACGAGAGATATTCAGCAACTGTAGTCAAGAGTAAAGATTATTTGCCAACATAACTTAGTAGTCCTGGTTTAGGACGAATATTGCTGATGAAGGGAAATAACCCAGGAATCGCAATACACAGATATTGTTTTGAGCTGAGTTGGGGTGTTAAATGCTCTTGTTCGAAAATATAAGGACACAGATCGTGTCGTATAGCCAGCTGGAGACGATGTCTCCTGGGGCTAAATTACAGCAACATTCGTCCTAAACCAGGACTACCATGTTACGTTGGCAAATAATCTTTACTCATGAGAAAATATGTTTCGAATGTTAGTGAACCACTTTATATTTTCCGCTTGAACAGAGTATCTTTCACAGAAGTAATCCTTTCTAGTATAGACACAAGGACTGAAATTTGGGAAAAGGGATTTGTCGATTACAGCGATCCTGGTGTTCAACAGGTACGTATTTAATTAATCCTGATAGGATGAAGGGCGGAGTCGAACGCAGCGGAATTTGATCTCACAACGTAAAGACAGAGGAAATGCATCTAAGCATTTTGCCCGGCGTGCTAACGATTCTGACATCTCCCCGCCTTCCTCCAGAGAAATAATGGAGTCAAATTTTGGTACAAGGCGAGCAAGTACAGGAGTAAGTTGATAACATCAACCCCAGTCCTCAGCTGGTACTTATTTTATTGAATCCCTAAAAAAATTGAAGGCAAAGTCGACTCTGAGGAATTTGAACTCAGAACGTAAAGGCGTACAAAATGCCGCTAAGTTTTTTGTCCGCTGTTTCTAACGATTTTGCCAGCTCAGCGCCCTCCTCTGAAGAAATAATAAACACCGTTATTAGAATTATGTTAGAGTTGTGCGTGAAATACCTTGATACACGAGGAGAGCATTAAAGCGATCGTCCAAATTATTCTAGAAACAGCCACTAAATTCATCTCGAAACACTCGTTAGCGCTTCAAGAAAAGAAGGTCACGTGGCTTAATGTAGTCTTGGACACAGAGTCTGAAAATAAAATGTGAATGACTCGGCGGAAATATTTTGATCATTTCTCTGCTAGATTCTAATCTAACCCCAGGCTAGAAAACAAAAACAAATATTTTTAGATTTACGTTAGTTTACTAGGATTGCAATACATTGAAATGCTGTGATGAATACATTGGACAATAATGGTTCATTGTTGTGCTTTGGCTTCTAGAGTTTTTCACTTATTGTGTCAGGAAATCATTTTACTTTAGCTACTTACAATAGTGAATTCTTCAGAGAAAGTCGGTTGCT
Organism: Octopus bimaculoides; assembly: GCF_046866305.1. Taxonomy (NCBI): domain Eukaryota; kingdom Metazoa; phylum Mollusca; class Cephalopoda; order Octopoda; family Octopodidae; genus Octopus; species Octopus bimaculoides. Next base: position 25,217,135 of record NC_142935.1, read on the forward strand.
GTGGTTACTGTCAAAATGGTTGTTTCATGAGAAGAATAAGAATGACACAATTTCTTTTGATGTTCGCGATTCTACGGGCAATTGCTATTGTCTTCTTCTTCTTCTTCTTCTTCTTCTTCTTCTTCTTCTTCTTCTTCTTCTTCTTCTTCCTTCAAAGTTCACCTCGTCTGTCATAATCGTTCCTTAGTATTCTTTCTTATTTTCTTTTCATTTGTTTATCTTCAATTTTCATTTTCTTCTTCTTAGTTGTCTTCTCTTCACCCTCTTCCTACTACTTCCCCACCACCACTTCCGTTTTTTCCTCTTCATATAAATGCTGCTAACAAATTCGAAGCCATCAGCACACTGGTCGTACCAGTTGTAATTTCATTTACTGGACAATGAACAATCTGATCAAACACGACGCCAAAACATGGAAAATACTAACAATGGAGAAAACGTATAATCTAAAAGCAGATATTGGTAGACTGTAACTTCCGGAAAAATATGGTGGCCGGGGCACGGATTTTTTTTTTCCCCACGCGAGTTCCAGACCCCAGTAATGAACTCATTTGTATACAGCCAATCCGAGCTCACCTTGACCTTGTTGTCAAGTTAACAAACTCTCTACCAAGTAAACTCAAGACGAAGAACGGTGTTGTATGTTAACCGATCACCAAGCTTTGCCTGATTTTAGGAGACAAGTAATTAAATAGATCTGTATGTATACCTATTATCGGATTTTGTTAGGGCCCTATACGGTAAAGATCTGGATTGGAAAAATGTGGGTAGAGGGTGATGTGCTAGTACCCTCTCCCCTTACTGCTGAACAAAGTTAACAGAACACAAATAACTACGCAGAGGCAGTCATGGTTGAAACAAGGAGAAGAATAAGAAGCATTATTAAAAGAGAAACAAGAACAAGAATAACAAACATTATCAAACGTGGAAAGAAGCATGGTTATTCCTTATCCAAGTGACTTCATCTTATCACCCATCACTTGGATGTATGCAATGAGTTCTTAACGGGGTTCCAGAACTCTCGTCGGAAAAAAAAAATTCGAGGCCGAGGTGTTGTTCAGCCAGAACTAAGATAAAATAAACAAACCCACAACTATAGGCTGGACAAATATTTTGAGAGAACAGAATAATCTCTCCTGCAAATAGTGAAAGATCACGAAGGAGGGGAGAAACGTCTACTCCATAACAAAGGAAGCTAAAATGCACAACGAAGAACTGGAGATTCCTGAATTACCAAGACCTCAGTGTTCAAATGGTATTTACTTTATCGACCTCGAAGGAATAAATGCAAAGTCGGTCTCGGCGGAATTTGAACTCAGGTCATAAAGACAGGCGAAATGCCGGTTAGGATTTTTTTTCCCGGTGTCCTAACGATTTTCTGCCAGCTCACCGTCTACGCAGTAATAATTTCTAATTTTAGCACAGGGCCAGCAATTTAGGGCTAGTGCTAAAGTTTAATAAATCAACCCCCGTGTTTAACTTGTACTTAATTTATCAACCTCGAAAAGATGAAAGGCAAAGTCGGACCCTGCGGTGGAATTTGACCTCAGAACATTAAATTCGGAGGAAATGCCGCTAAGCATTTTTTATACCCAGCGTACTAACGATTCCTGCTAGCTCGTTGCCTTGGTAATAATAATAACAACAACGAAAACAATCCTTGAAGTATTAAGAAAAAAACACACACAAAAAAAACATTAGAACCTGGAAACGCAACAGTAGCAAGAATAAGAGAAAAACAATAATTACATAAAAAAAACAAGAACAACAACAACAATAAAAGTAACACCCTCCCAAAACGATGACAACAACAGCAACATCACACGTAAGTACCTCTAATCTAACAGTCTGATGTCGCTAAGGGGACGTGGTACGGTCGCTTGGCTGAAAGGAAGATAGGATCCGGTGATGTCTCAAGTTGTTTTCGTCTCGTGCGATAATCGAAATACGCGACATAAAAATTATATATATACATATATATATACATATATATATATATATATATATGTATGTATGTATGTATGTATACACACACACATATATATATTTATTCATAAGTATACACACACATATATATATATTTATTCATATGTATATACAAACATATATATACATATATATTTATTCATATGTATACATAAACATATATAAACACATATACAAATATATATATATATATATAAACATATACATACATGTATATATGTATATATATGTATATATATGTATGTATTCGTTACGGTGAAATGTATTTTTTGATAATGGTATTGTTGCCGTTGTTTAGCTTGAGAGAGAACTTATTCTTTGTTTTAAAATTTATGATCGATTTCCCGTTATTTCTAGCAGGTTTGTCCTTCCCTTAATCATTATATAGAGTGTGAATGAGTGAATTTTACTGTTACAAGTTGATGATGATGATGATGATGATGATGATGATGATGACAATGGCGATAATGACGATGGTTATGATGGTGATGATGATGAACACGATCTTCATCATTGACACCACCACGAACGTCATCATCACTACCACCGCTACCATCACCCCTTAATCATCACCATCATTATCATCATTATCATCATCATTATCATCATCATCATCATGATCATCATGAACCTCATCGTCGTCACCGTAAAGTTCATTGTAATTACCATTTCGTTTTTATTCGGCACTGGATCATTAAAAGACAAAAAATCACATGAGGAATTATTCGAAACTGTAGTGACAAAATCAAATACATTTTATACACCACTCCACCGTCACTGAATAAAATTACGTTTTTTGTCACTTAAGTTTTTTTTTTCTCAGTGAAACCGTTATTATCGTCTTTCCTTCCTTCCTTCATTCCTTTATTCTTTCCTTCCTTCCTTCCTTTATTCCTTCATTCACTCATTCATTCATTCAGTCAGTCACTTATTCTGCAATTCATTCTCTACTTTATTCATTTAAGCATCCTTTCTTTCTATGTTCTCATATCTCTTTCTTTCTACGTTCATTTCCACCATCCTTGATATCGTAAGAGGAATTATTCTAATTGGATTACGTTCCAGCCTGAGTGGGGAGACAACAACAACAACAACAACAAAAACAAAAACAATAGCTCAATAAGTAAATTAATAACAATAATGCAATAGAGATGAATTAAATTATAATGATGATGTTTATTGGCACAAGACCATACAGTTGAAAGAGAACAGAATCAAAATGAAACCATAGTTGCGGAATGGCCGAGTCTTTGTCTTGCGTTTATTTGGTAGAGTGTTGTTTTACCAAAAGATTGGTTGTTTTTAGCACATTCACGAATGTTACGTTGGGCTTTGCGTCAGCGCATAATCTGAGATCTGGACGGCACCTTTGCTCTCGCATTTTTCAAAAAACCTTTCAACGGTCTGTCAGCACCAATGCGGTTTCTGCCACCACCAACCATCTTTCTCCTGGAAGCTGACGTTGGTTGCACACCAATTGTCTTCATACTGACTAGAGCAGGGGTTCTCAAACTGTGGTCCGCAAGGACAAGACAGGGGGTCCGTGGACAGCAAATACTTTTTATGGGCAATTTGATTTTATATATGTTTTTTAATCGAAATCTTTTAATTGACAATAACCTATTTGTTAAATACTGTTAAATAAATAATTGTAAAAATATGTTATTTTCAGCAAATATTTATGTATAAATTTCATAAGCGTTTATAAGGTAAAGCCTGAAATATAAAGAGGTCCGCAAGTCAAAAAGTTTGAAAACCCCTGGACTAGAGATTTCTGTTTCTGGAAAAAAAAAAAATTTCGCGAGCCGCCTTTCATAATATTCTCCAGTCTTGTGACGATGAAGTCGACCAGTTGGATCACATTATAAGCCTTGATCCTTTCGAGGATCTGATCCTTCATTATCCGCATTGCTGCCTCTGCGTAGCTGTTTGTGTTGTTGTTTCAAACATTCAGGTCAACTCAATAACACACACTGCGGACAATGTCTTTTTGGCAGTTGCTATCGTCTGCGATAACATTGTGGGACGTATACCTAATGAAATCGACTCAGTCCTTCACTGGTACTTTTAATGCCAACGATTTTATCGATAAGAGATCAAAACTGCAATTATTATCGTGATTGGGATTGTTTATTGCCGAAATATCAAAATAGTTTTGTTTCCATTCTATTTCTAATATACTTTGTAGTGCTTTAACTCTTTTGTTAACTTTATTTCACAAGACTTCAAAGAAACATTACCCTAATACAAAAACAGACCCACGCACGCGCACGCAGGCATATATACACACACACACTCTTTCTCTCTCTCTCTCTCTCTCTCTCTCTCTCTCTCTCTCACTCACGCACGCACACACACACACACACGTACACACATTCACACGCCTGTTTTATTCTGTAGTACGTTAGAGAATAACAAATGGCCATTGCTAACGCGTCAACCACCTCTCTTTTCTTCTCTCTCTCTCTCTACACACACATACACACGCGCATGTACGCACATACGTATGTATGTATGTATGTATGTATGTATGTATATAGGTATTTATCTATGTAAGTACGTTTTGTATGTATAAATATATCTACAAATTTGTAGACAAATTTATATACACGATAGCTGAATGCATTAAAGACTAAATATGATTTCATTAAGTTCGAAGCTGCTAAATATACTTATGTTTATGTATATGTGTGTGTGTGTGTGTGTGTGTATGTGTGTGTGTGTGTGTGTGTGTGTGTGTGTGTGTGTGTGTGTCTGCATGCGTCTGAGTATGTTTTGTTTTGCGTATTTATGTAGTTATCTCTCTATTAAGTGGTATATTCTACTGCAATAAACTTTACCCAAAGCTGTCGAGTCATGTTCAGTTTAACACTCCAGTCCCATATCCCTGTTGCGATAACCATAACAATATTATCGAGTAGGGACAGGCCAGATTGTTATGAATATGAATCCGGCAATGGCGGACAGCTACTGCATGAGGTGGAAATGTTTTACAAATATTCATATTTTGAAATGTCGACAGACGAGGATACCATTACGTTAGAGATTTCCTAATGTAACTACTTCAAACATTCGTATTTAATGCATTCAACATTTGAATTGGTGGGTATTCAATATACAAATCTGTGTGCGCGACGTGTGCGAGTGTGTGTTTGTGTTTGTGTGTTATCCTGGTAGTAGCGGTAGTGGTGGTGGTGGTAGTGATGGTGGTGGTGGTGGTGTGTGTGTGTTATATACGGCTTCGTAGCTGTTCAGATTTAATGCTATGATCTTCGCTGTAAAACCGATAAATTCCAATCCACAAGACATTATTAATTAGATACATTGAGTAATTATGCCACCTCACCGTGGACAGAAAAAGTGATATCAGCTGGAACATTTTAAACCCCGAATAAACTTTCATAGATGCCTTCTAACACTAGACAGTGATATTATATAATAATATCAGTGAGGACTTTACTAAGTCGGACAAACCAACTTGCATACATAGCGTTGCTCGTTACAATCATTGATTTATGCTTTATTTATGTTATAATTTCTTACGGAATAATGTTTTGCAATACACACATTATCATTACAGAAGATGCTTACAAGATCCCAAGGTGGACTGACGCCGTTTCAGCTGAGCCATTCGTTTCTCTCTCCGTTGAAATTGTATAAAATTATGTTCGTTCAGGATTCTCCTGTTTACTTATTTTGGTTTAACTTATAACACTCTCTACGAGTTGTAACTTAGAAGCGTATTCGGTAGATGGGTGTACACCCACACCCATCTACACCCCACACAGACATTCATATGTACACAAGCACACACACACACACACACACACACACACAGCACACATTAACAAGTGTATTTACGCAGAAAAATACATACATCCCCGTCAACAACCCTGATATACATAAGTGTATACGTACAAGCATGCAAGCATGAGACAACAAATCCGAGTCAGTGTGATATTTCTAGGATATTTTATGAATAGAAGGGTAGTTCTACAGCTGTTTCAGGGATATAAAGGATATATATCGTCAGAGACGATATGACAGTGAAAGAGAAGGAAATAGTAGATTTCAATATAAGAAGTTATTTTGAAAAGTGAGAGATATAGGAAGCATAAAGGGAAATAAGAGAATAAAAATAAAGATATATGTTGGATGTTGTCTCATTTGAATTAATCTATACACTCTCACACACGACCCGCGTTAGACTCCTCACTCATACTATTATCGAACCGGGAATCTAACAGCTGTCCTTCCGTAGCACTTACGTAGCCTCATCTGCCTTTTCGATCTCCTGGATACCAAAACTTCTCATATCAATATCTGTGTGTTTGTGAGTGTGCGTGTATGTGTATGTGTATGTGTATGCATGTATATTTATATATACAATACAAACATGAACAAGCAAGAAAAAACACGAAAAAACAACAACGCGAGGACATGGAATAAGTACTGTGTTATTGGACGCTCAGGAAAGGAAAGAAAGGAAAGAGATTTCACGTTTCTAGCGGAGCTCTTCATCGGAAATATAGAAAAATCCAAAGAACGGAAGACAGAGAAAGAAAATCCCCAACGATACACACGCGGTCACATATATGTATATATAAATGTATGCATATATAAACATATGTATATATATATATATATATATATATATATATATATATATATATATATATATATATATATATATATATGTATGTATGTATGTATGTATGTATGTATATCGAGTTGTCATGCATTCAATTGAAACGCATGCACATCTACACAGCAACAAGTGTATTTACACAGAAAAATACGTCCACTCATAATAGTAATGTTGGTAAGTACATCTGTACACACACACACACAATTAAACACGTGCACATATGCACACTCAGGTGTATTAGCACATGCATTCACACACACTTGGTCACACACGCATTTATATATACACAATAGAAAAATTCGAATGCAATACTAATTGAGTTATTTAAAAGCAAGCAGACGCTCATTCGCGTGCAACAATGGTCCACATACAAGCAACCATCATATATTCTGACAAAAGGAATATAATCATGCTCACACACACATCAGAATACAACGATGCAGGTACACATACTTATGCACTAATACAAACGCACATACACATATATGTATGTGTATCAATATATATATATATATATATATATATATATGGATAGAGATAATCATATTCACACAAATATATTTTGAGGAAAATGCGTCCATCCACAACGACATAACGGGAAACACATCACTAAATATACATAAAATGTGTTTGTATATTATCGGATATATATGAATATGTATAAATATGCATATATATATATATATATGTATATATATATGTATATGCATGCTTGTATACATATACATACATACATACATTCATACATACATATACATACATACATATATACATATAAATATATACGTATATATTATATAATATAACATATATTGTTTATTTGTGAATTATATATATATATATATAAATATATATATATATGTATATAACATATAATATATGACATAAATATATATTTACATATAAATAAATAAATAAATATATATATATATATATATATTTTGTGAATATATATCTATTACATATATTATTATTACATGCATATATATATATAAGTATATATATATATATATATATATATATATATATATATATATATATATATATATATATATATATATATATATATATATATATATATATATATATATATATATATATATATATATATATATATATATATATATATATACTTATATATATATATATATATATATACTTATATATATATATATATATACTTATATATATATATATGCATGTAATAATAATATATGTAATAGATATATGATATATATATTTAAATACACCCACCCACACACACACACATATATATATACACACACGTTTGTAAGTGTGTGTGTGTATGTTTGTATGCATAAATATATTAAACGAATGTATATACAAATAAACACACCTATATACTGACATATGTACAGATAGTAAGTCAGACAATCCTATAGATGCCAATCGCATAATTTCCTTTTTATAACCAGTGATGTCTTCCATATTAGTTAAGGACGATTTAATTTGTAATGCTTCTATTAAATTGTTTACGACTCCGACGAAGAATATTGCTGATAAACTATACATTTGCTTCCTATATATATATAATATATTTAGCCGCTTCGAAATTAATGAAATCATATATATTTAGTCATTGATGCATTCAGCTATCGATTGATCTCTAGCATAAGATTCCTCGTGGTTAATGTGATCAATGGTGTTAAGAGGGTTGTGCGCATGTGTATGGATGTACCTTTGTGTGTGTGTGTGTGTGTAAGTGTGAGAAAGACGTGTGTGTGCGTGTGGGTAATGTTTAGCCTCACGGACAGAACGCTGGATTACAACGTTTCCAATATGCCGTTTTGATTTCTGCTTGAAAATTGTCTGATTTTCTTGCATGCTGAATGCTCTGGGATAGATCATCACTGTCAAAACTCGTTGTTTTCATCTTATTAAATCTGGATTTAGTTGTTGTCATTGCTGTTGTTGTTTTTGGTGATCTCAGGTCACACAAACGTGTATACAAACATTGGGTAATTATAACGATTCTCTCATCTCACTCCCTCTTCTCCCCCCTTCTCTCTCTCTCTCTCTCTCTCTCTCTCTCTCTCTCTCTCTCTCTCTCTCTCTCTCTCTCTCTCTCTCTCTCTCTCTGTATACATACATATACACATACATATACACTTACATATACATATATATATATGCAGCACAGAATATTGTCAGTGAACAGGTCGCGGTCTCAAAGCGACGAAAATATTCTGACAAATTAAATTTAAACGTTGAAGTAAATCTAACGGATTTTGTGTGTTATTTTAAATGGCTTATAAACACCTTCCACGCTGCAATTGTTTTCGTTCCAGCACACGATCTCAGATCAGGTCACTTGCTATGCAAGTACATCTCCGTAATATATATATATATATATATATATATATACCCTTCAGGTTTATTTTTTATCCGCATAGCATTTTTTTTATAAATAAAGTTATTATCTGTTATTATATAGCTGTCCCCAAACATCTTACGCACACTGTGTGTGTGTGTGTGTGCGTGTGCGTGTACTTATATATATTGTTCAGAGATGATATCCAGAAATTCTCTACATAGAAAACACTTTGTAGTGCTCAAAAGATTCAAACGTAGACTCCGATGTCTTCACATGTGAGCTTATAACAAGCTAGAGTAAGGCTACCCGCTGTATATATATATATATATATATATATATATATATTTTTTTTTTTTTTTTTTTCATTTCAAAGTTTCAGCTCAGAGCTGCGGCCATGCTGATGCACCACCGTGTTGCTACACTGTTATTACAGGGAGCCTCTTACAATATGTGGCACTTGGTGAAGAATGGAGTTTGATTTAGCAACTCTCATTTGCACCTCCTGCCGCGAGGTAGGTTCATCTGGGACTCTCGATAGGAAGAGGTCCAGCTTTGATTTAAAAACTCCTACATCTACTTTGTGCAGATTCTTCAGACTCTTTGGGAGAATATTAAAAAGCTGTGGGCCCCTGAATCCCAAGCTGTTGCAGTAACTGGTCCTGAAGCGCGATGGCATTGCTGGGATCTTTGACACTATGCAGTGCCGTCCCGTTCTGGCATTGGTGTAGCTTTCAATGCCAACATTTGGCACAATTCCTTCCAGGATCTTCCAGATGTATATTACTGCATACCTCTCCCGCCTTCTCTCCAGGGAGTAGAGTCTTAGCTGTTTCAGCCTTTCCCAGTAGCTGACCAGTTGCAAAGAGACAATCTTCTTTGTGAATCTCCTCTGGATTGCTTCAAGGTCTGCTGTTAATTTCAGACTGGTGGGTGACCACAGCTGTGAGCAGTAATCCAGGCGGCTGAGGACGAATGTCCTCCAGAGGATCATCATGGTTTCCTTATCTCTGGTTCTGAATGTTCTCAGGATCCATCCAGCCAATCGTCTGCACTTTGTTACCATTCTGGTAATGTGCACTTGGAAAGAGGTATCATCACTCATGTCGATACCCAGGTCTCTCACTGATTTAGGCTATGGGATTGAAATTCCCTGTGGACCAGTGTACTCTGTAAGTTTCATATTCAGTTTTGGACGTTGGTAGCGCAGGGCTTGGAATTTTTCAGCATTAAACTGCATATTATTGTCCTCAGCCCATCTGTAAACTGAGTCCAATTCCTGCTGCAGGTTTGCAACATCACTGGAGTTCTGTATTTTCTGCGAGACTTTTGTATCGTCTGCGTAGCTTGCAAGAGTGGCTATCCGGGCACTTGAAGGCATATCTGAGAGAGCGACTATAAAAAGCAATGGTCCCAAGACAGTGCCCTGTGGAACACCGCTCATTATTTGTGTTCTCATAGAGGTGGCTCCATTAGCCACTACTGCCTGACTTCTATCTTTCAGAAAGTCATGTAACCACTCTCCAAGTTTTCCAGCTATGCCAAGATCACGCAGTTTGTGGCATATCACACCATGATCCACTTTGTCAAAAGCTTTTGCAAAATCAAGGTATATTACGTCCACATTTGAGTTGTTGAGTAACTGCCTCAACACCCAGTCGTAATGTTGTAAGAGCTGGGTCAGGCAGCTCTTACCTGGTCGAAAGCCATGTTGGGTATCACTCAGCAATTTATTTTCTTCAAGGAAAGCGATCAGTTTTCCTCTGATTATCCTTTCCATGACTTTGCTGATGTGTGAAGTCAGAGAGATAGGCCTATAGAGATAGGCCTATATATATATATATATATATATATATATATATATATATATATATATACAATGGACCAGTCACTGGATAAGTTTGGCACAGAAATGTTAACATAGAGTGATGAATAAATCGATATATCGAATTTGAAGTCTCTGTCCCTTTTGAATATGAAAATTTAAAAGTTTAAAAACCTTATGATATATATATATATATATATATATATATATATATATATATATATATATATATATATATACATATATATATATACTCATATATATATATATATATATATATATATATATATATATATATATATATATATATATATATATATATATATATATATACATATATATATATACTCATATATATATATATATATATATATATATATATATATATGTATATACATATATATATATATATATATATATATATATATATATATATATATATATATATATATATAAATGTATATATATATATATATATATATATATATATATATATATATATATATATATGTATATATATATATATATATATATATATATATATATATATATATATATATATATATATGTATGTGGGTATGTATTCATGTATGTAAACATACATGCATGTATACACACGTATGTATCTATATATTTGCTTGTCAGTTGTTTGACCTTAACCAGTTGAGTATGTCCCTTGATGTCTGACGATATGTGCATCTCTGATCATGTGCAGAAGTAGTGGGGAGCATCACAGCCATGTGTTGTTTATAGGCTATAGGAAGTGGGATTGGACGTTAATAATGTCCAGGCGACTTGCTTAAATGACTGGAATGTACGGGAGCATCGGACTGCTCTGTTAAAATGCAACTGGCCACAAACAACAGCAGCAGCAGCAGCAACGGTGGTGCAAAAATGAGTTGGAAGAGGAAGAAGAATGGGAAGGGTGGAGAAGTCGGAGGAGGAGGGAGATGGAAGGAGGAGGAGGAAAAGGAGGAAGAAGAGGAGGAAAAGAAGGAGGAGGATAAGGAGGAGAAAGAAGGAAAGAAAGAAAAGAAGAAAAAATAGAAGAAGAAGAAGAAGAAGAAGAAGAAAAAGAAGAAGAAAGTGCAGCGGCATCAGTAGCATCAAAAGCATCTGCAACAGCAGCAACAACAACAACAACAACAACGATTTATCACTGTTGTACTTGTTGACCGAAGGAGCGGCAGAATTCAAGTCGAGCCATAAACATCGTCTGCAGCTGAGCAACAACGTCGATGATGGCGCCATCTCTGTGATGCACCAGTTGACCGGTGGATTAATTGAATCCATATATTGGCGATCAAAAAAAAACAGTGCGCCATGAATTATAAAGTCGTATTTCTGCATTGAGCGTTCAAATCTTTTCCTGTGCTTATTTTACATTTCATTTTCCCAGGGTCGATAAGATAAGCAACAATCCCATTGCTGAGCTTTATTTGATCGACTGAATTCCTTTGTTAATCATCGAATCTAAATAAGAAATCTTCATCGTAGTTGTTGCTTAGGAGTGGCTGTGGGGTAAGTAGCTTGCTTACCAACCACATGGTTCCGGGTTCAGTCCCACTGCGTGGCACCTTGGGCAAGTGTCTTCTACTATAGCCTCGGGCCGACCAAAGCCTCCTGGGTGGATTTGGTAGAAGGAAACTGAAAGAAGCCCGTCGTATATATGTATATATATGTATATATGTATGTGTGTTTGTGTGTCTGTGGTTGTCTGACTCAAAATCTTTCAAGGTGGTGCTTCAATATGGCCGCAATCCAATGAGTGAAACAAGTAAAAGCTCAAAGGTGAACGCGTTGTGGTTTGGGATTGTTCTTGTTTAACCCTAGGTCAACCCTAATCGAACAGACCTATGATATATCATTATTATTATTATGTCCACGGGCATATGACGTAGTGGCTAAGAGTGTGGGCTACTAACCCCAAGATTCCTAGTTCAATTCTAGGCAGTGACCTGAATAATAATAATAATAATAATAATAATAATAATAATAATAATAATAATAATAATACTAATAAGAACAACAACATCGAAAAAATACCTTTGGAATGAGAACCCAGGCTCGAAATTTTCCCAAGACACCTGATGAAGGCTGGAGGGTATATCAGCCGAAACGTTGTGTTAACAACAAACAAGACGAGGACAAATATCCGTCAAATGTAAATAATGTAAATAATATACATAATTCTTCATCTCTTAAATATAGAACTGAATTGCATTTTTTTTCTATTACATCTCATTCCGCACATTAGATTTTTCAATCTTTCAATCGGGGAAGTTGGTGCATTATAAACGATTAAAATAATGTGGTTTCGTAAAAGTAAACATTCAAAAAATATATTTTGAATTACAGACTGTATCGAACCGGCAGATAAATGAACCCTGGTAAAGTATTTATTTCTAAAATATTGCTTGAAAACGTTAATTACTTGTAACAAATAAATACTATATAATATCGTCGATTTTGTAACGGATGGGGGCATATTTTTGCGGCTTGCACCAGGCGCGGTTTACCCTAGCCACGCCACTGGTCCAAATTACTCTTGCGTTTGAAACAATTGGGAATATACATCACATATGATGTATGGATGGCAGGGAAATATGTCTTGTGTATCACACGTGCTACACAGGACAGGCAAAGTGTTAAGACGGTAAGGAGTGTTGAGAGCAAATTTATCTGCTCTTACTCCCAGCTAGAGCGATCTCGTGGAGGCCTCTCTGCTGGTTTTTGTAAACAGTGCTTGCTCAGATCTATAAGGTGTACGTGGAAAAGAATAAACAGCGAGGCCCAGTGGGAAATTTAGGTTATATCCAATTATGAATGAGCCTCTATTTTGCTTTATTCTCGTTCCTCTTAGCTTCACTAATTCTCCAACAGAACGTCCTTTTCTCTGTTTACTTTGCTCTTTACTTCAAAGATTGATCTAACCTGCTGCGCAAGATATAAACTACCTCTGTAAGGTCGACTAGGAACAATTTATTTATCTAAGGGGACTGATACAACATTTAGTATGATGACGTAATTGTAATATGGTATGATCATGAATTCCACTGTTGTTGTTTCCGTTGTTTAACCCTAGGATTGTCTTGTTGTAGGACGACAATATTCGAGATGCTCCAGCACTGACCATACAGACCTTACAGATTCTATTTTTTCCTCTTCTGTTTGTTCTTCTTTTCTTACAGAATCGTTACAAAGTGGGAAAATTAGTTTTGTAATAATTCTTCCGTGGCTCAGTGGTTAGGGTGTTCGGCTTACGGTCGAAAAGTCGTGAGTTCAATTCCTGGCGATGCGTTGTGTCCTTGAGCAAGGCACTTTATTTCCTGTTGCTCCAGTCCACTCAGCCGACAAAAATGAAATTTACCTGTAATTCAAAGGGCCAGCCTGGTCACATTACGTGTCACACTGAACCTCCCTGAGAACTACGTTAAGAGTACACGTGTCTGTGGAGTACTCAGCCACATGCACTTTAATTTCACGAGGAAGCTGTTCCGTTGATCGGATCAACTAGAACCCTCGTCGTCGTAACCGATGAAGACATGTTTAGGAACAACAAGCAAGTGTATTAGTTTGCCGCTCGGGAAAAATGGAAAAGTCTTTTACGTTTCGAGCCTACGCTCTTCGACAGAAAGGAATAAGAGGAAATTAATGGAGAGAGGATGAAAAAAGAAAAGGCGTGTTGAGTTCAGTGGTCCTTTTTTCAAAACTTCATAATTTAACCCAAATGTAAGACAAATGGCACAGCCATCTTCGTAGTGCACGCTGTACTTTTATTTGCTATTTCCAATTCACATTAAAATGTCGTTCTGGCGCATTATTTTTCTTTCTGAGACATTACAGTACATTTTGTTAACATAAATGTAAAGCTGTATTTGATTCACTCACAGTTGTTGTTATTGCGGCAGACGTTGTCAGTGCACACGGCTAGTGGTGATTAGATACGACTAGTCTGACAGTGACACGCAGATTAACTATCGATCTATCGTTGTAATATCAACAACTCGAATAACTTTGCCAGATATAATGGTCTGTGCTAGTGGGAAATCCAACTCTATGCGTCGATATTCTTTTATCTTGTACCGTTTATCTTTTACTTCTTCCAGTCATTTGACTGCGGCCATACTGGAGTACCGGCGTGAAGGATTTTAGTCGAACAAAATCAACCTCGGGACATATTTTTCGTAAACCTGGTATTTATTCCACCGCTAGATTTTGTCGGCGACGTAAACAAACCTGCAATATAGTCTAATTGAATAAACGAACATTAACAAAAACAATAAGACAAATAACAAGAGGACGTGCCCATGGAATGTATTAGTTAGACGCCCGGTAAAAATGAGAAAGTGTTAGACTTTTCGAGCGTAGCTCTTCGTCGGAAAGAAAAATGGAAAAGTCCAAGGAAGGAAAAAAATTACCAACAACACTTGTGTACTTACGTTATATATATATAATGACTTTGAACGGGCTGGGACTACAGTAGAAGGAGCTTAACCGAGGTGCCATGCGGTGGGACTGAACCCGGAATAATGTGTTTAGAAAGCAAGCCACGCCTGCACCAATATTGTATATATATTTCTTCATTGCTCACAGGGGGCAGACAAAGGGATTAAGTCGATTACATCGACCCCAGAGTGTAACTGGTACGTATTTGATTGACCCTGAAATGATGAAAGGCAATGTCTACCTCAGTGGAATTTGAACTCAGAAAGTAACGGCAAACGAAATACCGCTAAGCATTTCGCTCGGCATGCTAACGATTCTGCCTGCTCGCCGCCTTACCAATACGAATTGGTGGACTCTGACAAATATTCCACGTACTATTTAGTTTCGGATCTTTACGTTTTGAGCTCAAATTCCGATGAGATCAACCTTACCAATCATTGTTCTCGGGTGAGGAAATACAGTAATTGTCCATATAATCAGTGTTCCCGCCTTCTTAATTTCTGGTTTTGAACCAATGTAACAAATAATTATTTTGGCAAAGTGCAAGAGGAATCTTCAGATCGTGCGAAGGTCAGCTTTGCCTTTCATCTTTCTAGGATTGATAAAAATAAAGCATCAGTGAAATACATGGAATCGATATAATCGATTCTTCTTCAGCTAAATTTGCGGTCGTGTTCCAAGGCTAGAAATCAATAAATTGCTTTATTCTATCTTTAGTTCATTAGTTATATGGTACCATTGTAGGTTCTGCCCTAGCTGTAGCATCATTGTAAACACTTCATATAAGGCCGATACAGCTTGGCACCAGTGACGTTGTAACTCATTTCTACAGCTGAGTGAACTGGAACAAAATAAAATAAAGAGTCTTGCTCAAGAACACAATACGCAACCAGGTCCGGGATTCGAACTCACAACCTCACGATCTTAAGTTCGACGTTCTAACCGCTGAGCCATGCGCCTTCACCAGTAGCAACCACATATTGGGGAAAAGTGAACATAACAAAGTCAGACAGTCAAATGTATTATAATATTCTGAGAAGACAATGGAGAATCGATAAAAAGAGTACACAAAGCTTTCTATAATTTACTTGAATCTATATATGCATGTGCGTGTGTGTGAATGTGTGTCTTTTGCTGTATGTTCCTACATACATGTATGTATGGATGGATGTCAATGGAAGTGCGTATCCTTTGATGTAAATCTTGTGATATAATCAAGCAAAGTAGTCAACTGCAATAATTGTATAACTTTTCACATAAAATTATTTAAGTGCAGTGGCTTTAAAAATAGAGTGGCATCGAAACAGC
>NC_142935.1:25238682-25248682 GCF_046866305.1 Octopus bimaculoides
AGCCGTCTAAGATCGAATCAAGGTCAGATTAAAAAACAACCACAACAGCTAAACGTGAGAATTGCCGATTTTTCTCAAGCTCTGCAACGATATTTGAGATGGGTGTTGCATTCCATACTCACACGTAGAGGGGATGGTGAGGGTTGTGGTCGCGGTGGCGGTAGTAAGGGAGGGTGGTGGTGATAGGGGAGATTGGTTGTGGTGGAGTGATGGTGGCGATGGTGGAGGTAGCGGTGATAGTGGTGGGATAATAATAGTGGTAGAAGTGGTGGAGTGGTGAAATATGGTAGTGTTAGTGGTGTGGTGAGGGCGATGTTAGTGATGATAACAGTACAAAGTTGTTGGTATTGGTGGTGTTTGTGATGGTGGTGGTGTTGGTGGTGGTGTTGGTGCTGGTTCTGGTGTTGTTGTTGGTGGTGGTGATGGTGGTGGTGGTAATGGTGGTAGTAGTGGTGTTTGTGGTGTTGTTGGTTGTGGTAATGGTGGTAGCTTTCATGGTGGTAATGGTGAAGATGATGTTGGTAATGGTGGTGGTGTTCGTGATGGTGGTTGTGGTAGTAGTCCTGGTGGTTGTGGTGGTGATGGTGGTGGTAATGTTGACGGTAGTATTGGTCGTGTGAAATAGCGTTAATGGCGGTGGAGACATGGCTGCATTTTGGTGAAGGAAATACCAGTAATACGTTACTGCTCTTGTTAGTTTGTTATACCCTCCCCCTCTAATCATCTCTGATCAAGCAGAACTATGATCAACGGTAAGCCAACTGTGACCATGTCATCTTTCTATCATTCTCCTATATCCTGGGAACCCAAGACATTATCCGACATCTCCTTTTCCAAGATAGATGCCAGGAAGATTCAAAAATGGCTGAGTCTTTTTTTTTTTTGGTTCGAAAAGGCAAATTCGTTGTCTCGAGTGTCGTGGTACCGCATGTAGTGTTGGTGTTGTTAATGTTTATTGTTGGTTTTGTAGTGGTGGTATAAAATTTGATGTAGCGGTAGTAGTTGCAGTGGTGTTGTTGGATTTGATGTAGCGGTAGTAGTTGCAGTGGTGTTGTTGGAGGTGTCGATTAGATAGGATGCTGATTATGAAACTTTGAATGTAGCGGGCTAGTGATTTAGATTTGCGATCTCCCGTCGATTTCGACCCGTGGGCCTCCAGCTATTTGATCAAACTGGACAATTGTTACTCGAAATATCATGCTAGGTGGTAAGCATTATTATCTCCAACACGTATGCTCCTCATTCAATTCTCAATGTAGAATCAGAATGACAGATATGAATGCTCAGATATGAATGAATATTTCCTCACCTGGGGTCTTTGTAATCGATATACTCACGCCCCCGGAATTGCTGGCCTTGTGACAAAATTTGAAACCAATATTAACTGAAACTAGGAAAGATTTTTATTTTCCAATTTAGATAGGTGCATGCGTGTATTAAGACTGGACCTCTTACTAAACCTTTCGTTCCTAAGAGAGCATAGGTCATCGAGGAGATTTTTCCTATAGGCAGAGAGAATCCTTATGCTGCCAGCAGAAGCAGTCGCTTCCTGATCTGAGTCATCCTGTTTTTGCTCTAATTACTAAGGTTTAGGAAATTTCACTTCTATTTCTAATTAAAACACCAAAATAACAGACGTTATCAACTACGTTTGGAGAGACTCGCCAGTGTCTGGAACACTTTTTTTTATGGGTTCTCTTGCTGTAAGCTACTTTTATGTATTTGCAACATATAATATACTCGTTCACTCTCAACCTAATTGTGAGTACATTACACATTTTATATTACAGTAATCCCTCGCCATAACACGGTTCACCTATTGCGGTTCAATTATCGCGGTTACTTTTTTAAGCTTACGTTGATTCCTCTGTGATGTTGTTTCGCATTTATAATAAATTAAATATAGGCGCAGGAGTAGCTGTGTGGTAAGTAGCTTGCTTACGACCCACATGGTTCCGGGTTCAGTCCCACTGCGTGGCATCTTGGGCAAGTGCTTTCTACTATAGCCTCGGGTCGACCAAAGCCTTGTGAGTGGATTTGGTAGACGGAAACTGAAAGAAGCCCGCCGTATATATGTATATATGTATGTGTGTGTGTATGTTTGTGTGTGTGTCTTTGTCCCCCCAGCATCGCTTGACAACCGATGCTGGTGTGTTTACGTCCCCGTAACTTAGCAGGTCGGCAAAAATTACCGATATAATAAGTACTAGGCTTACAAAGAATAAGGCCTGGGGTCTATTTGCTCGACTAAAGGCGGTGCTCCAGCATGGCCGCAATCAATTGGCTGAAACATGTAAAAGAGTAAAAAAATATACAAATTATAGAATAAAAAATATATATATTTACAGTACAGTACTGTTCCTACTTCGCGGATTTTCACCTATCGCGGAGGTTTTGGAAGGTAACACTCGCGATAGTAGAGGAATTACTCTATATCCATAGATTACATAGAATACAGCATCCTTACCCATTCCTTGTTTGCATCTTTTAATTTTTCCTACGTGGAGGTGCTAAAAAGTTCCTGCCTTTGAGTGAAAGAAAAAACAGGAGGATCAATTAATTACCGTTTTGTTCATCATATTCCCCTCTCCGATTCGCGCACTTATTTCAGCGATCCTTCAGTTTTTCTAAGCCCTGTAAAAGAACTTCGAAGGTTAGAATTCTAACCAGACCTTTCGCGACAACCTTAAAGCCAGGAACTTTTCAGCACCACACGTAAATTTACTTTGCTTCCACGTATAGAACTTGTTTCCTTTCTGTTCTACATTTTCATCAATGAGAACTGAGTCACACGTATTCTAAAGTTGCCACAGAAATCCAATCTGTAAATCCTGTTATGACCAGGAGATTTATAATGAACGGGAGTAGACCGAGGACTTAACACCGAGGAACATCAAGTTGCACGCTAAATTTCTTGCAAAACTCATCACTAACTCTCTCCATGCTGACGATATCTCTTCTCGTGGTTTGAATAATTCTCACCAGCCACACCAGCATTAGTTTTCCTAGCAACCATAAAATTACAGAGCTTGGTGCTCTGTCAAAGGCATTCTCTGTCTCAATGAATGCTAGCTAGAGTGGCCTACACTTAACTAAAAGCTTCTCCTGTATTTGTTTTACTCGATATTGTCTATGGGTGGTTTTTCGTTCTGGTACAAGCCCAAACTACATCTCACGTAAGCTAATTCTCTCCTTAATCAATTATGTGTGTGAGTGCATACTTGTGTATGTGTATGCGTGTGTGTGCCCGCATGTTCATATGCATGCGTATAACAACCGTAAATATGCAACGGTAACACATCCAACACAGCCGAGTACATACACATACATTTGCGGACTTATACAGACATACCCCCATATTCCTAATACACACAGACACACACATACGCATTCACTTTTACAACACATGCTCCAGCAGAGGAGAGAGGGAGAGAGAGGGAGAGAGAGAGAGAGAGAGATAGATAGATAGAGAGAGAGAGAGAGAGAGAGAGAGAGAGAGAGAGAGAGAGAGAATGCGAGCTCTTGCTGGGGTGTTAAATAAATATATATAACATATACATAGAGTATAGACAAGCATACTTTTGTACCATATTCATATATATAGATAAGCCTGTATACATGCAAACACAAACACCACGTCTTCTCTAATCATGGTCTTTGTACCATATTCCTCCGTAGATATACATCAATAAACAAAGTCATAAAAATAAAAACCCCCACACACACAAGCACGCATACCTCCATCATCACAAGACTACATAACTCTCCATTATGCTACATTTATTCAATTTTTAGAATATGTCATAAATTAACAGCAAATCAGCGTGTTTGCTGTTGACAGTAGCAACTTCAGTGGCAGAAATGTATACGTAGACACAGCTGAAACAATACTAGAAACAACA
The DNA here is from genome assembly GCF_046866305.1 of Octopus bimaculoides. Lineage (NCBI taxonomy): Eukaryota > Metazoa > Mollusca > Cephalopoda > Octopoda > Octopodidae > Octopus > Octopus bimaculoides. The sequence continues at coordinate 25,242,585 of NC_142935.1, forward strand.
GCACCAGCGATACCAGTAACACAATCTTAAGTAAGCAGTAGTAGAGGCATAGTAGAGGCGGCAATTAATTATGCATCATTCCACAAAGCCTCTTGCAAGTAATCCAGGTGGTTCAACAGCGAGCGATTAAGAAGTAAACTTTGCAGCTATCTGGTTTCTAGTTCGGTCCCGACTTGAATAAACGCTTTTGCACATAAGTTCAGGATAAACATATATGGGGGACGACTGAGGTAAATTTGGTTGATAGGAGCAGTGTTGAAGCACATTGGTTGTGACTAATACTGTTCTTGAATAAATTTAATTCATCGCTTGGTCTAACCAGATCTTCCAGTGCTTAGAAACTTTTAGTAGGCAGCGAGCTGGCAGAAACGTTAGCACGTCGGGCGAAATGCTTAACGGTATTTCGTCTGTCTCTACGTTCTGAGTTCAAATTCCGCCGAGGTCGACCTTACTTTTCATTCTTTCGGGGTCGATAAATTAAGTACCAGTTACGCACTGGTATCGATGCAATCGACTTAATCACTTTGTCTGTCCTTGTTTGTCCCCTCTATGTTTAACTCCTTCTGGGCATTAAAGAAATAAGAAACGTTAGCACGCCGGGCGAAATGCTTAGCGGTATTTCGTCTGCCGTTACGTTCTGAGTTCAAATTCCGCCGAGGTCGACTTTGTCTTTCATCCTTTCGGGGTCGATAAATTAAGTACCAGTTACGCACTGGGGTCGATGTAATTGACTTAATCCGTTCGTCTGTTCTTGTTTGTTCCCTCTATGTTTAGCCCCTTGTGGGCAATAACGAAATAGGTATTTCGTCTGTCTTTACGTTCTGAGATCAAATTCCGCCGAGGTCGACTTTTCCCTTCATCCTTTCGGGGTCGATAAATTAAGTACCAGTTACGTACTGGGTCGATGCAATCAATTTAATCCCTTTGTCTGTCCTTGTTTGTCAGGCCTTGTACCTGTAGGACAAAGGATTAGCGTTATCATTGTCCTCCTCCTCCTCCACCCCCCACAACCACTACTACTACTACTACTACTACTACTACTACTACTCACCTCCTCCTCCTCCTCGTCCATCATCATTATCCTCCTCCTCATCAGTTCTTTGAGTAATATGTCAAGAATTTCCTTTCTTAGAACCAGAATTCGCACAACTTGGATAAAGCGCACGGACACATAAACCCATATAGACACCCTCTTACACACACACACATACACACACACACACACACACATCCTCGAGATTAATAAAGATAATCACTATTAACAAGAACTTGAGTGCGTAAACAATACATCAAAACACGCATAGAATTATTTAGTCTGAACAAAGTCATTTATCGTTAACGAAAATGATCGAATATATTTAACGAATATTGTTTAAGGTTAATAAAAATCTTAGAGGTTAACAAGTGCTGTGCTCTAACAATGGTTACGGATCCTATTTTCTGAAACGTGACTATGTCTATTTTTATATATAATTTCTCAATGATATTACAGAATTGGTTGCGTATCACTCCTGTTGTGTCGATTAGACATAGCATGATAGATGTATTTCATAGCGGCCATATTGTTTGTAGCTCAATAGCTTTGTTGGTTTAATCTTCGTCTTAAATATCGCTTGCGAACGATAGTATTATCACATGAATATTTGTTTCAAATTTTGATACACGTCCAGTAATTTTGAGGCGGGGGTGTTAAGTCGAATACATTGACCCACAATGCTCGACTGGTGCTTATTTTATTGACCCCAAAAGGATGAAAGGCAATGTTGACCTCGGCAGCATTCGAACTTGGAGCGAAGAGTCAGAAAATGCCGCTAAGCATTTTTCCCGGTATGGTAATGACTCGGACAGCTCACCGCCTTAATGTTAACTAATATTAATTAATATATTTGTTTCAGCCATTTGACTGCGGCCATGCAGGAGCACTGCCTTTAGTCGAACAAATCAAACTCAGGACTTATTCTTTGCAAGCCTAGTGTGTGTCTTCTACTATTGCCTCGGGCCGACTAAAGCCTTGTGAGTGGATTTGGTAGACGGAAATTGATAGAAGCCAGTCGCGTATATATATATATATATATATATATATATATATATATATATATATGTATATATACTTATATATATATATATATATATATATATATATATATATATATATATATATATATATATATATATATACATATATATATACATATATATATATATATATATATACATATATATATATATATATATATATATATATATATATATATATATATATATATATATATATATATATATATATATATATATATATATATATATATATATATATATATATATATATATATATATATATATATATATATATATATATATATATATATATATATATATATATATATATATATATATATATATATATATATATATATATATATATATATATATATATATATATATATATATATATATATATATATATATAAATAAACTAAGGCAGTGTGTTGGCAGACTCGCTAGTACGCTGGACGAAATGCCTAATGGTATTTCGCCCGTCGCTGCGTTGAGTTCAAATTCAGTCGTGGTCGACTTTGCCTTTCATCCTTTTGGGGTCGATAAATTATGTACCAGTTGCGTACTGCGGTTGATCGAATCAGCTCCCCCAAAATGTCAGGCCTTGTGCCTATAGTAGAAAGGATTTAATATGGCTCTTGGTTCATAGCACACAGGAAAATACATGATTGTCACGGCTGAGATGCCATTGATTACTTGACTATAAGTCGTCTGCTTAGTGCATGAGACGAAGCAGCAGCGACAACAAGAACAACAGCATCAACAACAACAACAAAAACAGCAACAGCATCAAAAGCAACCACAACAACAACAACAATTACAGCAGCAGCAGCAGCAACACTTCACGGCTTGGATTGCTGACTGTTAAGTATATTTACGGACGTCGACGGCCGATTCTTACCGGCGCCAGTATCGCTCCACCACCAGACAATCTTCCCTGTTACTTTGTCTTCTCTGACCGACCGACCAACCGACCGACCGACCGAGCGCCTTATTTATTTAGCCAACCATCAGCGGCTCTAAAAAGAGGATAAGAATGTTTAAATGAATGGAAATCCTTATACAAACATCAATTTGCAGTGTTGTATGTATAAGTTAATGCCAACTGATCAATTACTTTATCCGACTGTCTTTGGTGGCTTCCATTGATTCGTGTGTGGGATTTTCTTGGTCGCTCAGAAAGCCATTGATCCAAGTCCAGGTCATATTGGAGTCGATAGTGCTCTGTCCTATGGCATATCTTAGCGTGATTGTTTTGCGAGTGTTTGTGTGTGTGTGTGTGTGTGTGTGTGTTTGTGTATTCGCGTATGCATAGGCGAATACGTAAAAATGTAAGTGCGTGCACGTGTGTATTTGTTCTAATCTTTCAATGAATATCTCGTATATCTGACAATGCGATTGTTGTTTGGCTCCAGATTAAATCTAACGCGGTAATGTATAGATCAAAGGCATTCTAGCCATGGCCATCCTGTCCTATTCCTGCTACAAGATACCCGGAAGTATAATATTTATGTATCTTTCTTTCTTCTTTAAAGATCTTGGGGAGGGATTTTCAAAAGTTTTGGCTACAATTTCTAAGGGGTGTGGAGGCGCTATGGCCCAGTGGTTAGGGTAGCGGACTCGCGGTCATAGGATCGCGGTTTCGATTCCCAGACCGGGTGTTGTGAGTGTTTATTGAGCGAAAAGACCTAAATTTCCACGAGGCTCCGGCAGTGGGTAGTGGCGAACCATGTTGTACTCTTTCACCCAACTTTCTCTCACTTTTTGAAAGGGGGCCAGCCTTGTCACACTGTGTTACGCTGAATCTCCCCCAAGAACTACGGTAAGGGTACACGTGTCTGTTAAGGGTACAGGCTGTTCTGTTGATCAGTTCAACTAGAACACTCGGCGTCGTAACCGACGATGCGTCACGAGGTATATATTTATGCATAGACAGAGATATGTGCGTGTCCGTGCGCACATTTATGCATATTTGCATGGTTACCAGTTGGTATTGGTTAAATTTATGCCTGCGTGTGTGCGTGTATATGCTTGTATGTGTGTATGCTTGCATGTGTATGAGTGATGTGTGTATAACTGTGTGCGTATGTGTGTGTGTATGCTTGTATGCGTATGAGTGGTGTGTGTGCATGTGTGCTTACGTGTGTATGTGTGTTTATTTTTATGCGTGCAAACACCCGGCGAACGTCGCTTCGTTAATATATGTAAGAAACTAAAAGATCCAGATGATTGACAATAAGCAGAAAGGGGGCAGAGTTGGATTAACGAATGAAAAGGGAATTGAGAGAAGAGGGGGGTATAAAGAAAAAATAACAACAACAAAAAGCTGAAGGAATAGAAACACAAAAGAAAGAAAAATACGATGACGATGGTGTCGTTGTTGGTTGGCTATGTTGTTGTTATTGTTGTTGTTGGTGTTGTTGTTGTTGGTGTTGTTGTTGTTGGTGTTGTTGTTGTTGGTGTTGTTGTTGTTGGTGTTGGTGCATTAACTGAAGTGGAGGCGAATTAGCTAATGTAAATGTAGGAAGAGACCACTGTGTATTGGTGATGGTGGTGGTGGTGCGGTGGTTGTGGTGGCGGCGGCGGCGGAGATGTTGGAGATAGTGGTGGTGGTGGTGGTGGTGGGGGTTGATAGTGGTGGTGGCGGCGGCGGTGTTGGTGGTGGTGGTGACGGCGGTAGTGGTGTTATAGTTGGTGGTTGTAGTGGCGCAGATGTTGGAGGTAGTGTCAGAGATGGTGGTGGTGGAGGCGGCGGTTCTCATACTGTTGGAGGCGGCGGCGGTGGTGGTAGCTGTACTGATGGGGATGGTGATGGCATTGGAGATGAGGGTTGCGGAGATGGTGGTGGTGTTTTGTTCTAGTGGTGGTGGTGGTGCTTGTGCGGGGAGTGAATGGTGCTTGTGATGTTGAATGCGGGCGGTGGGGGTGAAGGCGCACACAAAGCTTCCTTTCGAGCCAAAGAAGCAGCTGACCTAGCAGAATTCCGGTTCCTTGTTGGTTGTTCACATCTTATCAGCACTTTACACCCTCGTCACAATTTCACACAGAACCCACCCGCAACCCCCACACAAACACAAACACACACTCACTCACATGCGCGCTCGCTCAAAGGCAGTCATAATTCCTATTTAATAATCAATGGGAATGGGAGTGTGGTTAAGAACCACTGAATTGCAACTACATTGCTTCGCGTTCAATCCCGCTGCGCAGCAGCATCTTGTTTTTCAATTGTTTTTCTTTCAACATTTCTTTTTCCGTTACCAATATCACTACTAGCTTTCTTTGGAGCCATGAATAAGGGCTAATGAAGAGAAAAAAAAAAGGCACAGTACAATAAAAATGGGAAAGAAAAACACAGCACAACACACAGCGTTTGACTCAGAAATGATTCCGATCGGGTTAACATGGGTCGGCTCGGTTCGGCAATGTTGTTCGAGAACCGAAATTTTGTTCGATAACCGAGGCATTTTCATCTCGAAATTTCTGTTCGAAAACCGATTTGTTCGACATTTGAGACGTTCGAGAACCGAGGTTTCACTGTACTACTTATTTTTGCTAGGTGAGTGAACGGGAACAACGTGAAATAAGGTGTCTTGCCCAAGGATACAATGCGCCACCAGGAATCGAAATCACGACCTTACAATCGTGAGCCGAATACGCCCTAACCACTAAGCACACACACGCACGACTGCACAAACACGTGAGCCTGCACACACAAGCACACTTGCACGCACACGTCGCCTGGCCGCACTTATATATACAACACCGTTTGGCAACCGGTCCCGATTTGTTTACGTACCTACAGTCTAGCGCTTCAGCAAACTAGACGAAACGATTCGTACTAGACTTAAAAGATAAAATTACATGGCCGCAGTCCAATGACTGATACAAGTATAAGATAAAAGATAATTATAATTTTATTATTTATGTTTCAATATGAAGATATAGTTCCTTCAAATATATATAGCTTCTAGAAATACATAATAAGATGGTATCTATGTTCTCTCGAAGATTTGGCTGGTTTCCTTATCTGAGATAAC
>NC_142935.1:25253682-25256182 GCF_046866305.1 Octopus bimaculoides
CCCGTCGCGGTTCAAAAGCCTGCTCGATAGCTGCAAACCAACTTCTTTAAAGTCCCACACTACCGTCTTCAAAGGTGAAGGTCACATCGATCTAAAGAGGAAGGCCAATTGCACTTGTACATTGAACAGCCGAACAGAAAAAGCCGAACAGTAAAATCTTCAGAATGAAGAATGATAGGTTACCATCTTTATAAGGGTCTGATATGCTGGGCATCTTTTCTTCTTTTCTTCTTTTACTTGTTTCAGTCATTAGACCATTTCAATACAATTAAAGTGGTGGATAGGAAAATGAATAGCCCTTCTCTCTCTCTTTTACCCTACCCATCTCTCTATCTGTTTGACTGTCAATCTATCTGTCTATCTAACTATCTATCTATCTATCTATCTATCTATCTATCTATCTATCTATGTATCTGTCTGTCTGTCTGTCTGTCTGTCTATCTGCTTATCCATCTTCCATTGTCTCCAAACCCTCACCGCAAAAAACAAAACAAAAGCAATGTTCGCCTATAAGCAAAATCCCAAAACAACATGTTTTTTATGAATAAGCAAGATTTCTGTATTTTCACAGAATTACATTTGACAAGTTCGAATGACGAACTAAAGCGCTATTATGGAAATAAAAGTATAAAATAAATGAAAGAAGTTTTTTTCCAAAATTCTGACGACTTTTTATATATATATATATATATATATATATATATATATACTATATATAAAACAGAGATGTGTGTGCAATCGACTTCACCAAATGCTTCCATACTTGTAATGCATGAATAATTTGACCTCGGATAAATCTTAGGCTCTTCATTTGATTTTTTTAAATTAAAAATAGATAATATTGCTTTAAATTTAAGATTCAGTTCTTTAAAAAGGTTCCTCAATGTCAACTTCCGGTATTGACGTAAGAACCGCAAAAAGCTTCACTCTCTATTTTGTGTGTGAGTGTGTGTGTGAGTGTGTGTGTGAGTGTGTATGAGGGAGAGAGAGAGAGAGAGAGAGAGAGAGAGAGAGAGAGTAAATACTACATACACACCGCTCTCTCACTCTGTCTCACACACACACCCCTTGACTCACTCACACTCTGTCTCTTACAAACACACACATAAATGCATACATCCAAAGATGTATGTATATTTATGCATGTACGTATACATGGCAACAAACCTCTCTCTCTCACTCACACTCTGTCTATTACAAACACACACATACATAAATGTATACAAACATATTTTCAAAGACACGTGTGTATGCGCGCGCGCGTGCTCCGGTATTGACGTAACAACGGCAAAAAGCTTCACTCTATTTTGTGTGTTCGTGTGTATAAGAGAGAGAGAGAGAGAGAGTAAATACTACATACACACTGCTCTCTCATTCTGTCTCACACACATACACACGCACACACACATACATAAATGTATACAAACATATTTACAAAGACACACGTGTGTATGCGCGCGCGTGCGTGTTTGTAAAAGACAGAGTGTGAGTGAGTCAAGGGCTGTGTTGTCATATGCATACATCCAAAGATGTATGTATATTTATGCATGTACGTATACATGACAACAAACCTCTCTCTCTCACTCACACTCTGTCTCTTACAAACACACAAATACATAAATGTATACAAACATATTTACAAAGACACACGTGTGTATGCGGGCGCGCGGGCGGGCGTCGGGGGATTCCACAATCGCCATTTATTTCAATTACACTTCTGAGGATATTAAGGTAAATCATTTTTTTCATTTAATCCCCATTTTAATTTTCGTAAAAGTTTCCAAGTACCAATGAGGCTTTTTGGCACATCTTCAATTTTCCCCATTCATGAGAGGCGCCCAGCCATCATTCATCTGAGAGTCTATCTACAGAATGTCCTCAAATTTCTATACAGCATATTTTGCCTTTTTTCAAGGAGAAAAACATGGAGAAAAAAAAATTGAATAGTGTCCAGTCAACGGTCAATCATAATAATGGCTGATCATAACAATGACTGACCGGAAGTTAGAAATTCTTTTTTCAGGAGAGCTAAGAAAAGGGGGATATATATATATATATATATATATATATATATATATATATATATATATATATATATATATATATATATATATATATATATATATATATATAGCATTACTATGCATCTAATAAGCTGACTTGCCAACTTTTGCTTTTCCAGATTGAATGAGAGGGATGTAACAGCATTTTGAACACTCCATACCCTAGTAAACACTGCTTATTACAGCCGACTACTTTGCAGAACTTAGTCGGGTCGGGAAGACGATTTGGAATCTTGCTATGCAATAAAGTTTTTTTGTGAAACTAGACAAAAACACAATAGAAATTATGAGATGTTCCTGATTGCCTATGGATTAACTTGTATGAAGCGAACATCAGTTTTTCGTTGGCAAAAGAGGCCAGGAAAGCAAATCTATTAGGAAGCTGATGATGATCAGCTTTTTCGACAGCAAGAGAATCGTCTATATCATTGGGTTTC
>NC_142935.1:25261182-25291182 GCF_046866305.1 Octopus bimaculoides
GGGCGAAGTCGACCTCGGCGGATTTTGCACTCAGAACGTAACGGCAGACGAAATACCGCCAAGCATTTCGCCCGGTGCGCTAACGATTCTGCCAGCTCGTTGTTGATTCTTATTAGACAAAATGCATTTAGAACAACATCACCAAATATGTGGTCCCATTGTTTACATCAGTAGTCAGTGATTGATTTCGCTGATTTTTAGCGGATATTTCTGTCAGTGACATCTTGGAAGGTTACTGGAGACATTCATCTCCATATCTTCGCATCTAAAACATCATTTGAGAGGAAGAATAATTAAGGTTAATTTTCTTTTAATCTGTGAAAATATGCTTATATCTACTTAAGGAATAATACTTTATCGTTAATGTTTTTTTTGTTGTTATTGTCGCAGCAACTAGTTAACCACCGAGCAACCCTATTCCTGCAGAGCTAAGAATAATTGCGTTCCAACCGTGACCCTTGCCCTTTCTTTTGTTTGTTAACTGTAACTTGAATAACATTATTCAATGTGTTCCGCCCCTTTATGATGATAGGGTACAATCCGGGGTAAGATTGTTTGCTATTTCTAACAGGTCCAGTCACTGCCTAGACAGGGGTCCTCAAACATATTTTACCTATGGGCCCCTTTGAGTACTATTTTATTTAGAAGGACTCTCATAGCCATTTCGTTGTTTAAAACCTAGTTTTCTAGAAACTTGTTTCAAAATTCCTATTTTGTTTTTCACACATTCATTTGCGTAGATTGAAATATGTAAAATATTACAGAAAAAAAAACCCCATCTTAGGTGTTTCTTGCTATACATACTAATGCACACATCGAAAGCAAAATTTTTTCATGAGCTCTTAAAAATACTTATATGGATCCCTAATTTACTAAATATTGTATCGACCTCCGCCAAAAAAAAAAAGTATTATATGGACCCTTAGGGGCTATATCAAATCTGGTTGAGAACCACTGGCCTATATGTTTCCTCATTGGTGGGAGTTCATTGGTGTGAAGTGGAGACTATAATGATGGTGGTGGTGGCGCCAGTGATACTTATATTAATATTGATGGTATTGATAGTGGAATAGATCGATTGAAGTGTTAATAATGGTATTGTCTGAGCTGAAGATATTGGTAGTGCAAGAGGTGGTGGAGGTGGTGGAGGTGGTTGTGGTGGTGGTGGGGATGCTGACGGTGGTGTTAGTGATAATGGTAGTGGTTGTCATAGAGGTGGTGGATGGCTTATCGATATTAAAGGTGGTATCAACAATTTTTGTTATCAGAGAAATTGCAAGAATGAGAATGTGTGTGTATGTGTATATGCATATGTATGTATGTATGTATGTATGTATGCGAGTACAAGCTTGTATAAGTGCATATGTGAATATATGTATATATATATATATATATATATATATATATATATATATATATATATATATATATATATATGTGTGTGTGTATGTATATACACACACACATACATACATGCACATTTGTATCTATCTTTATGCGCGCGTGCGTGTGTGTTTATATTTACGTATGTATATGTGTCTGTGCGATCGTGCGCATGCGTGATATTAGATATGATAGGAGTACTTTTGCAGTTCTGATTCTGATGTCAGGTGAATGCAGTAATGAGAGAGAGAACTGCGCGGAGAGGAGGTGAGAGTAGCACTGGTGGTGCTGCTGGTGGTGGTGCTGCTGGTGGTGGCGTTGGTGGCAGTGATCGTGGTAGTGGCGATGGTGGTGATGCTGGAGGAGGTGGTTTGTGGTGGTGGTGGTGGTGGTGTCGTCTTCATATTTCATATTGATAACAACGAAGCAGAAAGCAGCCATACGCCAGAACGAGTAAAACTTCGTGAAACGAATTTTGATTCGAGTTGATGCAATAAAAGAATCGGCAGATATAACGGTTATGTATGGCTTTTAGGCAGCAAAACATAATGTGATTCTTCACCAAACACAGCAGATACAAGACTATAAAGTGGAAAAATATTAATTCCTAATAACTCACAAGCTACATTATCTCATAAATATAGAATCAGTGTTTCAGAAGAGAACAGAAATTAGGAAATTGATTTGAAGCCAACGATTCTGTTGAAATGGAGAAGACATAAAGAGAAGTTTTTATCTTTCTTTTTAATGGGCAAGTACAGAAGAGGGATGAAAATTTGGTTTTGGTTTTGTTGTGTATTGAGAATTGAGTGTTGTTGGGTAAGTGGAAGCCCGATGGAGAGGAATGAGGGAGAAGAAGAGAAGGAGACTGACAGAGTGGAGAGAGAAGAACGAAGAATGATCGGCGGTGGTGGCGGTGGTGGCGTTGGTGGTAGTGGTGGTGATGGTGGTGAAGGAAAGAGGGAGAATTGGTATGGTTATGAGAGAGAGAGAGAGAGAGAGAGAGAGAGAGAGAGAGAGTATTGGTTGAAATGTAGATAGGGATATAGAGAAACGGATAAAGGTTGGTTGTATCAGGGAAGAATGAAAAAGATGATACAGAGAGGCGGAAAGTGGGAGTGGGAGGGAGAGAGAGAGAGAGAGGGAGACGGAGAGAGTGACAGAGAATTAAGGGAGAGGGCTCAAAAACTGGAGAGAAACAAGAGAAAAAGAGAATATTTAAAGAGTTGTAAGAAGGAGGAAAGGCGAGCAAAATAGGGAGACAAATGAAGAAAGATGCATGAAAATGGAAAGGCAAGAGAGAAAGAAAGAGCGGGCAAGAGAGAGAAAAGGAGAGAGAAGGAGAGAGAAAGTGAGAGAGAAAAAGTCAAGGGCATTTATTTAATGAAAGGTATGTAAGGAAAAAGGGAATTTCAAGGGAAAGACAGAGAGAGAAGGAAAGTGTGTGGGAGAGAAAGTGGAGAGAGAGAGAGAGAGAGAGAGAGAGAGAGAGAGAGAGAGAAATGAGAATTGAGGTGATGGAATGAAAGATAATTAAAGGAAGAAAATTTGGGGAGAGAGGTGAGGTGAGGTGGAAGGGCGTTTTCATAAACATCGAGCGGTGTATGTGTGAAATTGGGAAAGTGTGGTTATGTAGAGTTAGAAGGAGCACTAAATAAATTGAGATAGATAGATAGATTGATTGATTGATTCATAGATAGATAGATAGATAGTCAGACAGATGTATATATATATATATATATCTCTCTCTCTCTCTCTCTCTCTATATATATATATATATATATATATATATAAAGAGAGAGAGAGAGAGTGAGAGAAAGAGAAAGTGGTATAGAGCGCTATAATAGGCGTGGCTGGGTGAGTTGACCAGAGAATCTGAAGGAAGTTGAGGGAAAGTACGGATGATGTAAATTTAACTAATATAAAGGTAAAAGATGGAAGAAAGAGAAAGGTGGTGGGAGGCTGGGGGGGGGGAGGAAGGAGTGAGGGGCCAGGAAGGGGGGGGGGGAGAAAGATGACAAGGAAGAGAAACATGTAACGAGGCGTTTTGTTTAGTTCTGTGTTTAATGACAGGATTATCAACGTAATTGCCAACGCCAACGCCAACGCCTACGCCGTCGTTGTCGCCATCATCATCATCGTCACTACCACCATCCACCACCCCCACCACTACCATGATCATCATCACCAGCAACAGCAGCAGCAGCATCACGACCACCATCACCAACTGCATTATGGCATCGGCCCGACCAAAGCTAATCCCTCAATCACAACCACTACCACCGACACCATCATAGCCACTACTACCTCAATCACCACCACTTCTAGCATCACTGTCGTCATCATTATGATCGTCTTTGTCATCATCATCATTTTCTTCTTCTTCTTCTTCTTCTTCTTCTTCTTCTTCTTCTTCTTCTTCTTCTTCTTCTTCTTCACCGTCGTCGTAGTTGTCGCCGTCATCGCCATTATTTGACAGTCCAAAGGCGGAAAGCTGGCAGAATCGTCAGCACGCCGGCCGAAATGCTTAGCGGTATTTCGTCCGCCGCTACGTTCTGAGTTCTAATTCCGCCGAGGTCGACTTTGCCTTTCATCATTTCGGGGTCGATAAATTAAGTACCAGTTACGCACTGGGGTCGATGTAATCGACTAATCCGTTTGTCTATCCTTGTTTGTCCCCTCTGTGTGTAGCCACTTGTGGGCAATAAAGAAATAAGAAACGTTAGCAAGTGAATACAATTAGTTTGAAAAACCCTTTGGGGGAAAATCGATGGGTATTCGTAGAACTCGAACCCACATCTCCTATGAACACGACAGGCGTTCTACCTATCATGTCTTCAGATGTGGGTTTATGACCAACGGCCGCCTTCGGCTTTCTCTATCTCAAAGGGCTTTGAATTCACTATTTACATGCTCTTAGTTTTAGCTTTATATATACCTCGAGAACAAATTCGAAAAGAAGAATTATTCCACTTCCTCTCGAAGGCTTATAAATTCTTACGACGTCAATTCTATGTCTTGATATATATGCCGAATCAATTAAGACTGTTAAACACCCATTTTCAGCTTAGAGAAAACGTGAATATGGTGATTCAAGCTGTTAAAAATAGAAACCTAATCGCCCTCAAATCTTATATTGGTGAGTTGATAAAGACGCCAATATAAGACCCTGTTGAACAATTATATAGTTCTAGATGTCCAAAAGATGAGAGTGGGCATGATTCGGTAAAAGGCAACTTTTATCTTTGTGTTCTGTTTAAAGAATAAGATATCTGTAAACAGGCAAACGCAAAACACAAATATTTCCTAATTAAGAAAGGGTGTTGGTTGAAAAATTAGACGTTTCTAAAATGTTCCATTTTCTTTTATCACGGACATAAAATACTTCTGCTGCAGACAGATACCGTTTACTCAATGATGAAGTGAAGCCCATAACCGAATACTTCGTATATATCTGATTCTATACTGTTGCTACAGATCACATCCAAAAGAGAGCTATTCGAATGATCTACAAACGTGTAAACTCCAACATATTCACACACTCTTCCAACATTCTCTCTGTTTTCTCTTTCTGTTTATTTTACTGGTGAGATATCTTAAGCCCTTCGATCCATAAGGAGAATAGGCCATCTGTTACTTTTCCACACTGCACTCGACTCCAGACTCTCTTTTCTACATCTCTCCAGTTCCTTCTCTGCTTTTTCAGCTCTGCTCCACTACCCCAACGCCAGCTGTTTGTAAGGCCTCCTTCCGGATTTTGCTGCATCATGTCAAACGTTTCCTTGGGTAGAAGTTTTTCCTCTTCCAGGTTTTGTTGGTTCTTGAATTGTCATCGATGCCCCAGTAACTTTGCTTTCTTTCTAGGTATATGTCTAACCAAATATTTCTGGGAATGGATGGTCCATAGAAGTCTGGCCTATAGCGTTTGGCTTGTACATTATGCCAGACCCTACTAGGACCTTGTACTCTACTGGCATAGGTCTCAGGATCATTGAAGCTTACAAACCATCACAGCTACAAGGACTAGACCTCATCGGATATAATCAGTTAATAACCACCTCTAGTGAAGCTCATCTGAGGCATCAGTAGATCCTCTCTTTATGCATACTATATCTTCTACGCCCACGATAGGTTCCACACTATATAATTTCTTCAATTCTTAATCTGTTTTAAAATTTTTTGAACGTGATTTTCTGGTAGATATTTAATATATTTTTCATGTGACTTACTCAGTCCTACAAATACAGTCATATCCATATAGTTCATCTCGAACAGGTGAAGACAATCTCTAGAACTGCCAGTGTTTTCGGAAATTTCCCATAATCCCCAACTTGAAAGTTCATCAGACGAGATTACTCTCACTGTCCTCGTTGGCGCTTAGAATCGTTACTAGACCATTGTTGTTCATATCCTCCACTAATCCTCTATAGTACGCTACACCTAACTTTCCGCTGGCCTTTATTTACCATATAACGGAATGCAATATCTACTTGACAAAATTCAAATACTAAGCGATAGATGCAGGATTACAGTTTGGTCAAAACCACGAGAAGTTGACAGATACGTCACTCAAATGTTCACCACCGTATTCGTAGTTGTGGTCGACGAGTAATCTTTGTAAATGTGTCAGTCTCAGAGCACGCCTGGACTTCATCATCCACGAAATTATAATCGAAAGCACATGGACGAAACAAGCGGAACGTATAGTCCTATTGGATACCATCAGGATACTTAGAATACAATGGGATCGAAAACCACATGCAACATATTTCCTATAATTATTTCTTAATGCTATGAAATTTTCACTACAAATGACCTAATGATAGAAATATCACTAAAGCACATACTAAAAGAAACACTAAAATAACACAGGAACCGGAACTCCCTCATCCCACTTTTCCCACTGCACAGCACAAATTTCAATGTAATTCACTCTTCTTACAATCAATATTCAACGCACTTCCAGAACACAATAAGATGAGCCAAGGAGAGAGCCTGTGTTTGGTCTTTCGACCTGCCAGAAATAGAAACCAAATCTCCCTAAATCCCATGTTACCGTTTTAAAGGAAAATATTCTGGATAATATAATCTTAGGTTCTTTGCACAGAGACGAAAAGATTGGGTTGCCACGCTTGGATGTCTTTAATCACTGGTTCGCTCGGTCAGTGTTGACGTGGAGATAAACATCAACAAAAGAAAGGAAACCGTATATGGACGTTTGATCTGGTAGAAATGATTAAGTTCCTCTTGAAACCGCAACCTGACTGGTGTCTTAAGAAAAAAAAAAACACATTGAATGGTGTAACTTGGGGTGCAAAGGAACCGAAAATATAGATGGAATGGTCATCTGCGGAACGTCTTTGATCGAAGGACAGCTCAAGTAAAGTTGATTAGGAGATGAATAACCAATAACAACAACAAAATTGCACCCAATGGTGCAAGTGAAAAGTTCATATGAAAGTATAGAAAACACATATAGTGAAAATAATTTAATTATATATGTTTCAATTATGATTGAGAGCAAACTATTGGAGTTGAATCTTCGATCGATGCTTATTCAAAGTTTCGATCACCGCCACAGCTGTTATTGTGAAAGTTATGATGGACGCAGTTCTGATGACTATATTTGGAAGGAAATCAAAAATATATCAATAGCGCTTAATTGATTTTGTGTTTGATCATGCACCTATGTCTAATGTACTGTGAGAGTTAGCTGAGTAATAGATAGATGTGGATTTTGAAAGCATTTAAACAGTAGGTTTAATTCTACTGTACATTGGGAATTTTCTAATTACGATTAATTCAAGTGATTTTCTTGTCACCGTTTAGAATTTCAATGAAAAGTGGAATATAGCGTCTTGGGAAACATTTAATTGCTGCATCAATTCTGTTCTATTATGCTTTATTTGATATCAGTCAATAACCTGTGGCCATGCTGGGGCACAACTGGAAGCATTTTAGCCGATTATATCGACCGCAGTATTTCGACTAATATATATCGATGTCATGATGGATAAAAAGCAGTGGGCCATGACGTAACGGGAGATGACTCGGATGAGAATATAGATATTTGTAAGGTACAGTTTTGCTCAACTAATTTCGTTCCCCATCCACCCCTATAATGTACACTCGCATATATATATATATGTGTGTGTGTGTGTGTGCGTGTGTTTGTGTGTGAAGTATGGAAGGCAGCTATACGCAATGGGAAATCAAAAAGGAAAATTCTCAATTGTCACTAATTGTGATTGAGGGTGCCCGGTAGCACCCATATTACTAGAAATAAGAGTTAAAAACCCTTAGAGCCGCATGCAAGGATATTTTCATATACTGACAAGGGGGATAGATAGATAGATAGATAGATAGATAGAGATTATATACTACATATAATATTACTCTTACTCTTTTACTTTTTTACTTGTTTCAGTCATTTGACTGCGGCCATGCTGGAGCACCGCCTTTATTCGAGCAAATCGACACCAGGACTTATTCTTTGGCAGCCTAGTACTTATTATATCGGTTTCTTTTGCCGAACCGCTAAGTTACGGGGACGTAAACACACCAGTATCGGTTGTCAGGCGATGCTGGGGGGGGGGGACAAACAGACACACAAACATATACACATATACATATATATATATATATATATATATATATATATATATATATATATATACATACATACATAACAGTCCTCTTCTAGATTCTGTCTACCAAATCCACTCACAAAGCTTTGGTCGGCCCGAGGCTATAGTAGAAGACACTTGCCCAAGGTACCATGCAGTGGGACCTTGGGCAAGTTTCTTCTACTTTTGGTCTTCTAATTGTGGTTGGTAAGCAAGCTACTTAGCATACAGCCAAATCTGGGCTTTAGAAATATAATATACATATATACATATATACTTATATGCATATTTACATGCAAAATCAAGCTCACACTCATATACATATATACATACATACATACATATATATATATATATATATATATATATATATATATATATATATATATATATATATATATATATATATATATATATATATATGTATGTATGTATGTATGTATGTATGTATGTATGTATGTATTTATGTATATTTGTATATATATATGCATGTGAGTATGCATAGTGTGCTTGCACGTGTTTATATAAGGAGTGATAAATCATAATACAGTTTAAGTGAACATATTAAAAATGGCTTCTGCACAGTTTGTTTCAGAGTCAATTCAAAACAGTGATGCATTATTCACCAAGGAAAGTATATATCTTTAGCAAACTAACCATAGAATAAAACACTAGCTGTAAACTACGTTGAATAGGCTTTAACATCTTTCTATCTCTTTATATTTTGGATTAGTTCCATTTTAGTTGAGCTACATTTTGGAACAGCAGGAGTTAGCTTTTAATAAGAATCTTAATTTCGAATGATCATTTCAAATATAAGCTTGCACGTGCTCTAAATTGCAATCATTATAGTACAGTATTTTGTTTGAGGGTTTGAATTTCTTTTTTTCCAGAATGCTTTGCAGTACCACAATTTTGTGAGAAACAAAACACTACTCTGTAACTCTTCTACGATCATTGAAAACGCCAAGAGAAACTTCAGAAAGCAATGAGGAAAGCAACATGATGGTCTTGACTTAAACGAAGCTGAAACAAGTACACTTCTAACATTTTAAGCGCGCTCGGTTTTGCCCAATGGAAAGAAGTACTACCAGTACTACACACACATGTATATATATATATATATATATATATATATATATATATATATATATATATATATATCAAATTCAAATTACGATGAACGTAAACAAACAAACGAAGTTTGCTTTTAGAAGCGTTGAGATGTCTTAGAAAGTTAAAGAAGTGATTTTAAATACTCAAACGCAGGATAATGCTAATAATATAGCCTAAACAGGATAAGCTACCCCTGTTTTGCAGAAAAAAGTGTTGGTGGCCGGCTATGAGACTGGAAGTTCATGGTGATACAAAACAAGTACATAATATAACAGCGAAGGGTGTTATATTTGCATTTTAGGGACAGAAAGTAAGAGGCGAACTTGTGTGAACAGTTATTGTAGTGTTGCTGGTGAATGAAAATGAGCCTATCAGCCTTATCTTCGTGTATTGTAATACAAATCGAGGATATGTCTGTGTCCTGTAGAAGCACACTTCCAGACGATATGGTCATCTTTGCAATGTAGACTTTGCTTGAGCATTGTAGAGTGTCAGAAACGTATGGCTCTGAAGTAGAAGAGTGATATTCAGGATATAGTTTTACTAATGTTATGCAAATAATGTTGCATTCAGAGAGATATACAGATATTGGGAGTCCCTGAAATGTTCAGCTACATTGATACATTTAGGTGAGCGTGTTTGCATGGGTTGATGAGATGCTTAGAAAAAATTGCTATATGCTGTGTTTCGAACGCACGCTGTTTAAGCCACCGAGTTTGCCGAGTCGTTAACGAATCGGACAACAATGCTCAACAGTATTTTTCCCAGCTCCATATATTCTGAGTTCATATAACGCTGAAGCCGCATTTGTCTTTTGTCCTTTCGTTGTCGATAAAATAACAGTGAAATTACGGGGTCGATGTACTCTACTCACCCTTCCCTTAAAATTGCAGTCCTTGCGCCAAAATTTGAAATCGACATATGTGGTGTGACATTTGTATCATTGAAGCAGACTTCGTCAAAAGGCAACATTCCCTATCTTAACTTCATCACCTGTACATCACGCCCAAACACTTTCTAAAGTTATTTATGTGGGAAAATATTTGGGTGATAATTACACTACAGTTTATTTTCCTTTGACATGTAAAACACTGAGTTTGTAAACCTATCTGGGAATGTCTGCATCTAGTTGTTCTTATCATGGCAGAAAATAAACAAACAGTGAGAAAGGAAGCAAAATGAAAACAACAACAGCACAAAATAGGTAAATGTTATCCACCCTAAGCAATATAATTATTTCTCCTCTCTCCTGCGTTTTTCTTAATTTCTTTACAACATACGGCTTCTTGTTAACGCCCAGACAGACCTAAAGATAAAGCTTAACCAACATACTTGATACAACGTGATGCCAATCAAACTTGAACGAATACATGTTTTAATTGTCTTTTAAGCGCCAAGATCTTGTTATCCAATACTTGTCTATAAGTTCGTTCAGCAGGTTTCTGATGGGACAAAAATAAATTCTATGATTTCTGCTTTGTTTTAGGTCCTTTGGAATGTGTGTTTTTGTGTGGCATTTTCTGAAGTAAGTAAACTATTGCATTATATTGAGTAACAACCATGATAATAGCCAAAGTGACATGAGATTAGGCTTCATTGCTAAATGCTTACCAATGGAACCACATACACGGAGAGAGACTAAAACACACACACAGACACACACACAATAAATAAATGAATAAATATATAAATGAATATAGATAAATAAATGAACAAATATCAAAATAGTCCTTGAGTTTGCGTATGACTATCGTTCGATCAAGTTTACACCCCACACACTGTATAACAACGAATGACTGAGTATTCCAAATCAATGTTTGTGTGTCTGTCTATGTGCGTGAAAGAGATAGAGGGAGAGAGAGGGAGAAAGAGAGATGGAAAAAGAGAGACGGATAAGCAGAGAGTGACAAAGATGGTCGTTTGGTCTGTATTGGGTTGTCCGGAAAGTCCGTGCCGATTTATAGTGGCTTACATTCAACTTATTTGCCACGAAACCACCTCAATTCTGGAAAGAGGGTATTTTCAAGTTAAAGAAACGATGGAGACGCATTGTGCAACAGAATGGTTCATATTTGTTTGATTAAAAATGTAATGGTAAGTATTTATTGACCTTTTTCTTTCCTTTAAAAATCGGCACGAACTTTCCGGACAACCCAATAGGTTCAGTTCGTAGTGCAGGGTTTCCGATTAATTTCAGCTTCAGTTAGTTGAACCGATTTCACTCGTAACACTCGAAGCTATCGAAGAAGGGAGTCTTGCCTGATTGTACTGCGCTTGGGGGCGAACCCAGGAACTCAGAATCGTGAAACGAGCTTCGTAAACACTCGCTCATATTTTATATCACGCACACACACACACACACACACGCACACACACACACACACACACACACGCATAGATACACACACATGGATACAGACATTGGAACATACATGTGCATACACACAATCACACATTCAGTCACACATACATTCGAACACACACACCTACATATACAAACACATATTCACATGCACACACACATACAAACACACTCACACACTCACACACACAAACACACAATCACGCTCACACAAACAGACAGACAGACACACACACACATACACACACACACACACACACACACACACACAGCATTAAGCAATCACATTGAAACTGAGTAACATCTCAAAAAAGTTTCACATTATGTTTAAAATAGTATTTGACCCCATATTGCACAATAGTTAAATACCAGAAGTCACAGAGAGGATTCTCATTTGGTCACACGGCCTTCCAGACTTATATACAAGACCACAATAGCGTTCTTGATGCAAGCAGTCATGTAATTTCATCACTTTGGGCAAATTCTTTTACTATGACCCTAGGCCAACCAAAGTCCGGCGTTGTAAAAGGATCTTAAGGACCTTAATAAAAACAGAGTGAATAACTGCGAGGATAGAATTAATAGGAATGTAGAATTTTCCCTGGCGAATGGAATTTCAAATATATTATGCTGCATTATAATATATGGAATAAGGCGGCGAGCTGTCAGAAACGTTAGCACGCGGGCGAAATACCTAGCCGTATTTCGTCTGTCTTTATGTTCTGAGTTCAAATTCTGCCGAGGACGACTTCGCTTTTCATTCGTTCGGATTCGATGTAATCGACTGGCCCCATCCCCGAATATGTTGTGCCTTGAGTAAAATAAGAAACATTAGCACGCCGGGCGAAATTCTTAGCGGTATTTCGTCCGGTTTTACGTTTTTAGTTCAAATTCCGCTGAGGTCGACTTTGCCTTTCATCCTTTCGGGATCCATAAATTAAATACCAGTTGCGTACTGAGGTCGATCTAATCGACTGGCCTCCCTCCCCGAAAATATAATGTATAAAATGTTAAACAGTAATGTTCAATTAATATTCTTCAGAAAATGTTGTTAGTCAAAGACGTATCTGGTAGTGTAAACACACACACATTATATATATATATTTGTGTGCGTTAGTGTGTGTATGTGTATTTAGGCATGTATATATGCATACATAGTTATCTATGTATATACACGCACAAACAAGCTCACATGTGTCTCTGTTGTAAGCGTTTCTTTGTGTAAGTGCGTAGACATGTTTTATAGACAATGTAGAAATCAAAATATTTGATAGAATTGTAGCTTTAAATTTTCGCACAAAGAAGCAATAAAATTAGTTATGTGTATAAAGAGGTGAAAATAAAACGTGTATCTTATCAAATAATATTGGCAGTTACAAGGTGTTTCGAATTGATAATGTATATAGGTGTGTATATTTACAATTTGTTTTTAAGAACGATATGTAAATGTTACTAGAATGGAAATATGAAGTGATATACGCCATACATGAAAAAGATATCAGTTTGAAAGAAATTGTTTGAAAGTGAATAGAATGGAATAAAAGTTAGATAATGGGAGATTATAAGATATCACAATTTGGGTTAAAATAAAGTTGTAAAAGGTTACTCAGTAGCGTAAGAAAGTGTATGCTAAATCTTATACTAGATATGGTGAACATAGAGAAAATTGGAAAAAGGAGATTGCGAATAATCTTAATTATGTATGAAAGTAAATTCGAAGTGATTTAGCACAAGTTGAGGAAAGCTAAGTAGAATAGCAGAAATATAATGAAGCTTAATGAACAGGAGAAAGGTTTGGCTGGGATTTTAAGTAGCAAGTTTCAATATGAAATGAATATGATAAGTATAGGGGCAAATATTGGTTCTAAAATTAAAGTAGTGACTGTGTGGTAAGTAGCTTGCTTACCAACCACATAGTTCCGGGTTCAGTCCCACTGCGTGGTACCTTGGGCAAGTGTCTTCTACTATTGGCTCGGGCCGACCAAAGCCTTGTGTGTGGATTTGGCAGACAGAAACTGAAAGAAGACCGTCATATATATGTATATGTATATATATATATATATATATATATATATATATATATATATATATATATATATATATATATATATATATATGTGTGTGTGTGTGTGTGTGTGTGTGTGTGTGTGTGTGTGTGTGTGTATGTGTGTGTGTGTGTGTGTGTGTGTGTCTGTGTTTGTCCCCACAACATCACTTGATAACCGATGCTGGTGTTTTAATGTCCCCGTTATCTAGCGGTTCAGCAAAAGAACCGATAGAATAAGAACTAAGCTTACAAAGAATAAGTCGCGGTGTCGATTTGCTCGACTACAGGCGGTGCTCAAGCATGGCCGCAGTCAAATGACTGAAACAAGTAAAAGAGTAAAGAGTAAATGTATAAACTTCTCATAGTCAAATGTTCAGGGTTATTGTTGCTACCGTGTAGTTTGAGACACTTCGACGTAGTAGGGAAGTTGTAATGTTTAATAGAGAAATAGCAGTTAATAAATCTGGCCGGTTGATTTAAGTAATAAATCATTTAATGTTGAATGTGTTAACTTTATTGTAGAAACTACCATTCTGGTAAAAATAAAGTGTAGATATGAGTTCTATAAAATATCACCTATTTTGAAAAATAATATGTTCAAGCTACTTCAAGAATTTTTGAAAGATCCAACCTTCGCCTGAGATCAGTTATTCTGTGAGGTTTTATACTTCCCAAGGGTCAAAAACTTAAATAATTGTAGATTGGTGAATTCAACTTCATGATTCAGAGATTCGAAGATAAGGCAGTTTTTTTATTGTTTCTTCGTAGGATTTCATATAACTGAAATGCAAAATGTTAGAGACCAGATATAACCTAAAAATGAAATATCCACTTTTGTGGGTAGATCCTTAAATACGCGTGCTTGATGTGCTTTTACGTGTGTGTAATGTGTGTGTACGTGTGTGTGATGTATATCTACGTGTATATATGTGTGTGTGAGTGTGTGTGCGTGCGTGCGTGCGTAATAAAATCCTTTTTGAACAAAACAGTACTTAAAGTAATAGGTGAAATCAAGATCGAGTTAATATTGTCTGCGAAACAGACTAACTCCTTTGTCTTATAATTAACTCCTACTTAAAAAATATTGGTGAAGATATCATTACAATTAGATGCATTATGGAAGATTAACTGGTTGTTTTAAAACTTCAAATGATTCGAATTCTCTAGTGTTTTTGAAAATGTCTGTGTGTCTGGTTGAATAAGAAATTCTAATATTTTTTGTGGAAAATGAGGCCGTGTTCTGGCTGAATTGTTACCACGCAGTGCAAAATACATGGCGGCCAAATAATTTCGTCTGAGTTCATATTACACCGAGGTTGACTTTTCCTTTTTAGCCATTCATGGTCGATTAAAAATAAATGCCAATTGAATACTGACATCGATGTAATCGATTTAGGCCATTCCTGAAATTGCTGGCCTTGTGCCAAAATTTAGGACCAATATGTTTTGTGAAGAGTGTCATAGTTCTTGCGCTCAGAAAAGAAATGTTTTAGCTGGATTTTCAAAGAAAATTGGCTACTGGTATGAATTGTAAGTTGAGTGGTAGGTTACACAGCTCTACGTGTCTCTTCCAACGTTTTGATAAGTGTTAAACGTTTGTTCAGATCTTACTTCAAACCTGATCGCTTGAAGAGAAAAGAAATATTTTAAAGTAAATATTTTCCATTAAAATCTTCGCGATGTTTTACCGTACTTAAAGAAAATGTTGCGAAATTATTGAAAATTCGGAATTGTTTTTTTTTTTTAGCATGTATTGGGTAATATCTAGATCAGGTGTATCTGGAACAAGGAAGTAGGCGGCATTTAAAAGATATTCACCTATTATACGAAACCTGACTTATGGAATATTTTACGGCATCTATCTGTAATGTTTTTTTTCTTTAAAATTAAGTAATAATAATAATAATAATAATAATAATAATAATAATAATAATAATAGTAGTAATAATAATAATGCCGCCTACACACAGATAGAGAAATTAAGGAAAATCGACCAGATATAGTTGTCAAAGATCATGAAGAAAAAAAAATGCTTTCTAATTGATGTATCAATACCAGCAGATGACAACGTTTCCCTAAAAGAAATGGAAACACTTTCAAAATACAAAGACCTAGAAATAGAGGTAAGTCGAATGTGGAATCTAAAAACAGAAACAATTCCTATCATAGTAGGTGCCTTAGGTATAATAAAAGAAATATTCAGACAAATACATAAAAAAACACCAGGCCTTACAAATATATATAACATACAAAAAATTGCACTACTGGGCACTGCACACATCCAACGCAAAACACTTTCAATACAGTAACCATAAGAGCATCACAGCAAACCACAGCACATACCCAAGGCGCACAGAGCTGCATTCGGTAGTGAAGTGAAAGCACGGTACAAAAATAAAACTACTGAACAATAATAATAATAATAATAATAATAATAATAATAATAATAATAATAATAATAATAATTGAACATAGTTCGATACGAACCATCGAATAATATCACTGACAGCAGCTCAGCATTTTGTTCCCATACTGACTTTGAAAGCTACTGTATTCATTTTTTTTTTTCATCTAAAGTGTGTTGCTATATAAGAAAATAGATTTTCTTGCTTGAATATATTGTTGATGTCTGCTTAAAAAAGAAATTAATTCTGTTATGTGCACGCTGCTATAAGAATAAGTTCAATGATCATAGGATAGTATTCTTTATATCAAACAGGAAGAAATGGTAGTTTCTCATCATTAATAGTAATAAATTCCACTACGGCTGAATTTGAATAATTGCATAGGGAAATTGTATTATTCCCATAACGTGATTCAAACTTGATTTTAAGAAAGATAGAATTCAATACATACTTACTAAGGATACTTAAAAATGTCTTCGAAAGTTTATCTTCCAATGATCGTTGAATGTAAAGTATGGCTCTAGTTCTAGCAATAATTTGGCCCTATCTTCCATGTAGTTTTCCATGCAAGATATTTCTAACTGTAATATTTACATGATCTAAGAGAACATAATTTCTAAATTCCTACAGATTAGTTGATTGAATGATATAGATATCCGAAAGTATTCTTGTTTATTGATCTCATATATAGTTTCGGTTGTACCAGAATTAATAAATACATCGTTGCTTGAGTAGAAATAGCTATTCTTATTTCCAAGTGATTTTGGAGAAAGAGTGGGTTTTTTTTCCTACTGAATTTCCTACGAATATTTTAATTGTGCAAATAGATCAACTTTCACCGTTGTTAATAAATTATCTGGAGGAACATATTTTACTGTCTCGGACCGTATTGGCATTTCGCTGTGACCTAACAATGTTTTCAACGACGCATGTTTTCCATTTAATCCTATTGCTAAGACCGTCATTTTCAGGTGATAATAATTTTAGGTGACCTATATTTGAGGCTGTATAATGTGTTCTTATAGGAAAGTTTATTTACTGTCGTTACAGTTTTAGATTATCAGTTTATGTTTCGGGACACCTTAATTTGAAAAGTAAACTCCTTTATGAGTATAGTAGTCGTTTTTTTCTTAATTTTGTATAAAAGGACAGAAAATTATTAACTAAGTAAAGAACTCAATATGCGACGACGAAGTAAATTGTTACTTTGTAAAAATGACCGTACCAGCCATGCCAAAATGACCGTACCAACAA
Organism: Octopus bimaculoides; assembly: GCF_046866305.1. Lineage (NCBI taxonomy): Eukaryota > Metazoa > Mollusca > Cephalopoda > Octopoda > Octopodidae > Octopus > Octopus bimaculoides. The sequence continues at coordinate 25,278,376 of NC_142935.1, forward strand.
ATCTGGCTTCTGAAATTTTCATCTTTGTTAGCCATATGCGAACATTTAAGAAGAATCAGTAGTGGGATCTATAATAGCAATGAATGGAGAAGTTTTATCAATAAAGCATGATAATAAAAATGAAAAGTTTCTAAGGGCCTCAATTTAAGATGTACTAAAAGTGGTGGTGGTGGTTGTGAGGGGAGGAATAATGGAATAAGCGTATATAAGGATAAAATATAGGCTAAATACACAGAGAATGTACGGGAGAATTTTAATGTACATATGGTTGTATAACTTATTAAAATGCTTTATGAAATTATGAATATAAAAGACACACAATTTCAACGAAACCGCATTCGTTCGTAACAGATGTTACTGTTAAAAACATAGAAAAATCGAAATTTCATAAAATTAACGGCACTTTTGCGACATGTTTATTAAGTATTTTTATTTATTTGTAAAAGAAATAATTTTAGTGATAAAGAAGTTAAAACTTCAAAGTATTATTAAGTTGCTTTAATTTAAATGTCTGCGAAATGTGTATTAAACCAAACAACTAATTTATATTAAATTTACATATAACCGAACGATGTAGTGTGAAAATCTGTTTCAGTGTTAGTAGTTATATTAATGTTAAAAATGCGAAATACGAATAATATTGTCAAAAGCGACAAATATTTTAATAAATATCGTAATTCGTTTCCTTTAATTTAAACTAAATCACACAGAAAAAAACCTCTTAAAAGGAAGTGGTAAGGTTTAAATATTTAATCAACCAAGACAATTTTGAGCATTTTCATTACATTAAAGAATTATCCTTATGCTCAACTAACACACACACACACACACACACAGACACACAGACACACACACACAGACACACATACACACACAAACACGCGCGCGCGCACACACGCAGAGTTAAGTTAATTGTAAACAACTTAGCAAAATACCGAAATATAATTAAAGTAACATCTAGATTACAGTTGCTGATATTATTTCGATTAAAAGAACTGTGATCAATTTAAAAATATATTTTGAATGTTATCCGAATTATATTGTTGAATAGATATGAATTTTTGATTTGTTTGAAATAATTTGTGGTTTCTGAAGACAGGCCTGGCAACAAGCAGCGTAACTTAGCGTGATGCATGTGAATACGAATTGGATCCTTGTGGACTTGTTGTAAAACTGGGGAAAACATCTAGCAATTCGAAGATGTTTTGTGAAAGATGTTACTAAAAATGCACGTTCAAACATGCACGCACACACACACACACACACACACACACACACACACACACACACACACACACACACACACACACACTCACACACCTCACATACACATGTAATAGTTACCTCCAATGCGTAGCTTTCAACTGGTTTTCTACTCAACATCAAGAACAACATGCTTATATAAATTTCCAAGTTTTGTACTTGTCTACATGGAATCGCTATGAAGTTTCGCCCTTCAAATTCTTTTGGCTTTCTGCTAGATTTATATAGTTCGGTGTGGATTTTTTTCAGTGAACCTTTTCCAATATAATCGTAATTAAATCATCAAAATGTATGAAGAAAACAATGTTGAGGTACATGAAATATCTCCACCCTCATTGTCTTTTTACAATAAATTCCAATATAATCGCAATCTACGCATCTGAATGTTATCTGTAGAAAATTTTTCATAAAAAATTTACCCATTTTTTCTGAAAGTTATTAGAATGAAATCGAGGTGCTGTACACTTGTATAGGTATACCCAATTAACGCAACTTAAAACCAACTTTGTTGTTCCGTTTTCTATTTCATTAACAACACCTAAAAAGTAAGAAATGAAATTGGAATCAGCCTAAATTTGGCTGACGCAGGACTAAACTCCTAACTTGTAGAAAGTAGCGTTGAAAATATCTAGGCAACCGTTATATTTTGAGAAGTATAAATAGACATTAAAAAACGCTATTCTGCATTAAGCTGAAATGTAATGAAAAAATTCGTGTTTGAATTATACAATAATAAAAGAAACCTCAAAATCGAATTTTGATAAGATATATTAAAACTGGAATTTATAAATATTTTCTAAACAGTTTAGTCTTAAATAATAACTTCCATTTAGTAAAAGTTACATAATCCAATTTAATTAGCTAGCCGCATTCTTTCATTATTGTATCTCTCTCTCTCTCTCTCTCTCTCTCTCTCTCTCTCTCTCTCTCTCTCTCTCTCTCTCTATATATATATATATATATATATATATATATATATATATATATATATACATATATAGTCACATATATACGTACATATATACCTACACGTAATCACATTAATATATATAACATCCTACATTAAGAAAATAACCTAGACGTCAATTACAAGGAGTCGTGCCGCATAGTTGTCGTACAGGCTCATATTATAGAAACGAACATTGTCTTGTATACGATAATTATAAATCAATAAAACATATGTGGTTAACCTTAAGTATATAGTAAAAGCAATATGCAACAAGTGTAGTATTATGAAAATTAAGCACCGATAATTTGGTGGTTGGTATAAATCTTAGAATAAGATTCAAAGTAACAATAGGTGTTGTAAAATAGAAAGAAAATCGCTTGTCTAGGTAAGCATTGTCTCTGTAGGAAATCTATTCATTGACAATGTAAGCAATGTGGAAGAGAAGGCATTGGTTTTGAAGAACAGCGACTAAATTGTGTTAAGACTATATATTATGAAACATTGTTGTTCCTAAATCTCTCAGCGAGAGATATGCAGTAGCAGCACTTTAAAGTAACGATTTTTTGCCAACTTATTGTGGCAGTCCCATTTTGAGGCGAATACTACTGATATTTAGCCCCGGGAAATGATGTCTCCTGGTGCTAAACAACAGTGGCATTCGCTCCGAGATGAGACTGCCACATTAGGTTGGCAAAAAATCGTTACTGTATATATTATGAATTTATAATAAATGTGTAAGCTCATCTGACCAAGTAAATTTACAGAGTGATGTGAAACTTAGTATTCATTCGTATAAAGTGTTTGATATGTCACCATTTATACACTGAAGATCAAGGAGCATCCTTATGCTCAAGTAATACTCTTCAGATGAAATCATCAATTAAAGTCGGTTCATCTATCTATCTATCAATCTATCTATCTATCTATCTATCTATCTATCTATCTATCTATCTATCTATCTATCTATCTATCTATCTATTTATCTATCTGTTTGTCTGTTAATCTGCCTGTCTGTCTGTGTGTTCGTCCGGTGTGTATGTACGTTTGTTCTACATGAGGAAGAGTACATCTCACTCATTGAGCGTTAAAGATTTAATGGTTGTAACGTAATTACTTGAGAGATTCGCGAAAGGTACGTAGCGGAGAAGCATAAATTTTGGCTAAACCGAGAACTTGAATATTCTACATCCAATTTTCTGTAACTTGTCTTATGTTCATTGCGTATATAATACATACATACATACATACATACATACATACATAAGTTTATCATTTAAGTGTATATGAGCATGTGTAGATATGCAACTATATGCATGAAAAGACATACATATATACATGCAAGCATGCGTACATACATGCATATATTCATTTATCTATTCATTTATATATATACACACACATATATATATATGTCTATAATGCATATATATTGTGTATATTTCTATGGTATGTGTGTCTGCATGCATATGTGTGCCTCATTCTCTGTCCATACACGCACACATACGTACATACGTGTATATATATATATATATATATGTATATATATATATATATATATATATATATATATATATATATATATGTATATATATATATATATATATACATATATTGCAGTATATTCTCAACTTAACTCGTGATAAACTAGTTTTCTCTTCTATTTCGGGACCAGACAACTCACATACTGCGCAACAAAAAGTTTTATTGGTTAATGTTTTTGTTTTTCTTTTCTGAATCTCTCTTTTATTTAGTAAAATTGAACTTTCGAATTAGTTTAACAGTTATTCATTCATATAATTCTTTATTTTCGAATTGCAAATTAAATTGGAAAAGAACAGGAAGCGGTACGAAAGACAAAAGAAGAAACACACGATAATTTTATTCAGTTCACTAATATTAATATTAACGGATGGAATATATGAATAAGATGTCTATTATTTTATTATTCAGCATTTTATCAAAATATTGTCGCAGTTTGATTCCTCTAAACAAAGAATTTACGTTTAAATGAAGGATAGGCTGCAAGTGTTGAAGTGGTTGTCTAGTATTAGTTCAGCTTTAAATAAGAAGACCGATTGTCCGAGATATTCAATACACAGTCATTCTGTTCTTCCTTCTGACACGGCGTTATCTCGCACTAGATTATTGACGGTGCTATACAACTAATAAGATGGGTAATACAAAGCTGTGGAGGCGCAACGGCCTAGTGGTTAGAGCAGCGGACTCGCGGTCATAAGATCGCGGTTTCGAACCCCATACCGGGCGTTGTGAGTGTTTATTGAGTGAAAACACCTAAAGCTCCACGAGGCTCCGGCAGGGGATGGTGGCGAACCCTGCTCTACTCTCTCACCACAACTTTCTCTCACTCTTCTTGTTTCTGTTGTGCCTGTAATTCAAAGGGTCAGCCTTGTCACACTGCGTCACTCTGAATATCCCCGAGAACTACGTTAAGGGTACACGTGTCTGTGGAGTTCTCAGCCACTTGCACGTTAATTTCATGAGCAGGATGTTCCGTTGATCGGATCAACTCGACGTCGTAAGCGACGGAGTGCCAACAACAATACAAAGCTAGTTATAGTATAACTTATATAACAATATAAATATCAACATGGAAGAAGTCCTGCAATAATGAGCCAACTACCTAGGGTCAAATTGGGAGTCTCACTGATCGAGGAATGTACTGATTACCATGGATATGTTCCTTCAGTCAACTAAATTCCTTGACTTACAGGTTCACCATCTTAATCCTACTGCCAGGAGATTTGCTGGAATTTTGCATCTTCCTCTACGCTTCCAATTCTTTTTTTCTAGTAGATCTGATATGAATGTAGCTAGCGAAAGTGTCTATCTTCAGAGCTACCAATCAATGTTTCGGGGTAATTTCTACACGTGGCCATCTTGACAGTTTTCTGTTATGAATCATATCACTGTTGCATGTATTTACGACAGTGGTCACCGTTTGGCTCAACCAGAAGAGATTTGGGGCTAAATAGTAATAACAGAAAAATTAATCAATGTTATGAGTTAAGAACAAGAAATTAGCGTGCTGTTCTTAAGACATGAATTAAATTCACAATCGAAGCCATTTTATTAATGGTGCTAATAACATTGGAATCAACACGAATGCATCACACTCTAATTTCCTGCATGCTATATAAGCCAAAATAATTCTTTTGGTATATATTAAAGTTGTTCATATCGTAACACATAGGAAATGTTTTGTTGCCATTGTTAGTCATTTGGCCATTTTGTGATTTCAGATTACATATATATCTCTTAGCTTCCGCTTGTCAAGACAGACTGACAAATGAAGTAATGTGGCACCAACAAGTGTCCATATTTCTCACGTTTAAACTTGTTGCTATGCTAACGAAATATGTTCTGTGTGTATCAATCAATAAACATGCAAATAATGTTAGGAAATGCTAATTACATTCGCAATGTAAGGGTTAGTAAGAGAAAAAACATTAGCGTTTGATAACAGCTGTTTAATGGATGCAAAACTGCGATTAATAACAAGAATGTTTAGTTAGAATGATAGGATTAAGCAAGGGAGAATTTTGTACTATTGTGATTAGAATCAAAGACATGGTTTTAAGGAAAGAAGAAATATGTTCAATGAAAAGAATTAACTAAGATGAGGACGTTTCCAGCCTTATCGTCTGCGTTACAAATGTTCTTTCTACATTAGACATTAATTGTAATCTTCTCGTTATCCAAGGTTTTGTTTCCATTATGCTAGCATCATTCTCGTTTTTATCACATTTGGCATCAATGGAGATTCCGTTTTTGTCATTGCTGTTTATGCAACTATAATGTTCTTTTGCTTTCTTACTACTTTTCAAAATCTGCTTTGTCGATTTTACTTTTAGTTTTTTCATTTTCTTCACTTTTATTATATTCCAATGTATTTTGTATAGATTTTATTCTTGTACTTCTTCCTGCTTTCCCTTAGTTATTTAGTATTTTGTCATTTAATTCCCTGCTTAGTTTTGTTGACGCATTTTCTAATTTAATGTTATTGTTTTTGTTGACGTTATTGTTAGTTCATCTGGTTGTCCAGGATCAATGAACAGCAATTTAGAATTATTAAATTCGTGAAGGAAGTTTGCTGGATTAGCCCGACACATTATTTGTATTTGTCAGATTTGAATGAATTTGAAATAACGATAAAACTTGTCGAATTCTTTTTAAAGCAAGTTTAAAGCAAGTTTGTTACTTCGTGATAAGAAAAGTTTGCTAACTTTGCTTTCCATAGGTTCGTGTTTTAAAACCTATACTATAAACTACGAGGTGAGGACTATTATTTCAAAAACCCAATGTATATAGACATTCATATCCACGAATTAAATGTGTTTTATTTGCAGCTCTTCCGTTTCTGTTAATAACTGAAATATAATGTAAAATAGATCTCCACTGCTTTTGACCAAGAGCCTTCATGTGTCGACCAAGTAAATTACTTGGTCATAGAAGTTGTTTGTAAATGACTGAACATTCCGCACAATTGAATTCCTCAGAATAATTCCGGGGTAGAATCGACGTGACTTAATGTATGACAGGTTCAGTCTATCGAACAGGCTTCTACACAATTTCAATATACCTTTCATTTACAATATACGAGTCGAATCGAATCTATGTTAAAAAACAATTACACTAGATGCCACACAGTGAAATCAACAGAGGGACTTCCTGAGGCGAATGTCTACCATTTTGATAAATGCTACAATATCAGAAACTGCACAATTCTTTCAGCTTGTCTGCTTGTAAAATGTGAACGACATAATCGTAGATGTTCGGAAGGTTTTTCCTCTATACTTTACAGTAGATATTATTTACACTTTAATAAGGAAGAAAATTTGGCCAGTTTCCAGTATACACTAAAATCATAGAAGAAATGGTAACATCTGCAATGATAAAACGCAAACGAACAGAAAGACAAACCCGTACGCAGTTCTTCATGATCCCAACCTGTCAATGTTGCAGAATTCTTCATTTTTCAGATTATCACTCCTTCCCTATTAGAGGTAGTCTGAATTACTATTTCGTAATTAGGATATATCCCCTACAGGCGGAGATAGTTTTAGTAAATCGAGATTTTATGCTGCATGGCATTTGATGTACCTGTGTTTGTCCATGATGAGTGAATAATGTACAGGACTGTTTTCTCTCTTTTTCTCTGAACCCCACCTCTCTCAACGCTTTCTCTTTCTCGCAATCGACTAAGAGTAGAGACCAAAAACGGAGTAGTTACTTGGCGACTCTCCACCAAAACTTCTCCTACGAATCTGCGGCCACGATAAGAAATAAAATTATTGATTCATTTAAGATGAGCTCCGATCGAGAAAACTTATGAACATATACATTCCACTTGTAATCATCCCTCCTGTTACGTTTTTACAGCAACAATGTCTAATATGTCATTTCCTTATTAAAATAATGAGATGTGATTCGAGGAAAATCTGGCTACTATTTCTAACAGGTCTGGGCAATGGATTTAGTGGCTCACTTGTTGTCTATTAAAACGAATCTTTAATAAACATTCATGAAATTTAGATTAAATACATTTGAAGTGGTCTTTTCTCTTCTGAGTTCATATCTGGCACAAATTTAGCAAAATATGCATCACAAAGGCATCTCCCCACCATCTCTCTCAATCTGTCTATCAGTCTGTCTGTCTATCTATCTATTTATCTATATGTGTGTGTATGTATGTGCGTGTATTTATATCTAAGCACACATATATATGCATATGTTATATATATATATATATTTATATATATATATATATATATATATATATATATATATATGTATATGTATATATGTGTGTATATGTATATATATATGTATATATATATATATATATATATATATATATATATATATATATATATATATATATATATATATATATACATACACAGACACACACACATATATAATCTGACAGAGTGCCCTGAATGGTAACAAATTTGGATGAGATTCAAATTGTTCGAAATCACAGTTGTTTGACATGTGTTAAAGGCCCAAATATATTTAGAAATATATTCTTTATGAATAAATAATTACTCAATTAATTAATGTACAGCTTCGTAAGCTACGTTGTTTTTTTCTATTAATTGTTTTTTTTTGTTTACAGAATATGCATTGTATGGATATATTAGCGACTACATTGCAAGGAGCCGTTACACTTTGTAATGGTGGCTAGGTTGCCGAAATACTATTAGAAAAAGCTGTAATGGGGGAGGAGCAGTATGTAGCCACTGATGTGCGACTGATGTTGATATTTATAGTTATTTCATATTGGTGCAACAGAAATTGTATCAGGGATGTCAGACAGAGTAGTTGTCAGAGAGTAGTGCTCTTTCTCTACCGGAAGATACTGGAAAAATAGTTTGCGTGTGTTATCTGAATCTGTATGTCACTGAATGCTGTTGAATTCTGGTCCCGTCTGTGCTTGCCATTGCAACAGAATAAGATAAAACGTGATTGAATTCCCCTAATCCTTCGTTTAAAAATACAAAATAAATTTTGTTGGAGATAAAATACTTTTTTAGTTAGTTTTAAAGAAAGAAAAATAGTTACTTAGATACCCAAATCAGATCTAACAACCTGCAACTCAGAAAAAGAAACTGACAAATAAAAGACAAAAAAAAAAAAATCAATGGCTGCTTATAGTTTTATTAAGATGAATGTTTGTCGTTTCAAACAATCGTAATTAGGTTCGAAATTTAGTAGTTAGTATTTTTATCACTGTCACTACTACCGCTATTATCGCTGATGCTGTTGTCCTTTATGGCATTGTTTTTGTGGTTATAATTGCTGTTGTTGTCGCTTTTGCTGTAGCTACTGCAGCGTTGTTTTTGTATCTTTCCTGCAAATAATTTCGAAATCACTCACTTATTAATCTTAGAACAACAGATCAAATATATATCAACCCTCTACCGATCTCCGTGCTTTAAGTCCTTTTATCCTATAATTGGAGAAGACGAATGTTTTTTTTTTCTTTTTAGTTTCCAAAGTTAGAGCAGTTAGTTACAAAAACACATGGTAACGATTATTGTAAAACCTAACCCCATTCCTTTTCTGTGATAAATAAAACAAATGAATAAATATATCTATAGATAAATAAACGAAAACCGAATCGATATTTTAATCCCCGTTAGTGAGTTTAACGAAGACACGACAATAAAGTAGATTTATAACTTAGTGACCAGCAGCATTGACAATCAAAGCACAACTAGACAACCGAAAGCAGGAACACACTATAATTAGTTGCTGGCATTAGTATAGAACGTACAATTTATTTCTCACTACCCCTGCCAATAATATTGGTTTCTTCTAACAAACAGCTTAAGACACAAGAACTTAATGTAAGGAAACTAAACTAAAACTAAATAAATATACGAATAAATAATGTATTGTCAAAGAAACAAAGATAAGTCGATGGCAGCTAAACAATGTGCAAGAGGTAGCTAAAACCCCAAGAAAATAATAAAAGAGAGAGTGAGGGGAGAAAGAGAGAAAGTAGGAGAGAGAGAGAGAGAGAGAGAGAGAGAGAGAGAGAGAGAGAGAGAGAGAGAGAGAGAGAGAGAGAGTACAACAATGTTTGCAAACAACAATAGCATTTGAAGATATAATGGAGGAAAGCAAGGAGGAAAGCAATAAAAGCAAAGAAAGTAATTATTGAGAGTTACATAATAGAAATACGAGTTGTATAAATTATTCAGAACAATACCTGGCTCTGTCTTTGTTAGGCTACAATAAATGAATTTATTTAGAGAGACGATAAATAGCGAAGCGCTTTGAAAGCCATCGACTAGGTGTAATGGAATGGCTACTTTCTCAAATGTGCTGGTCATTCGCCAGTAATTGACCACTGGCTAATTAAAACTACAGTTGATAACATACCTCTCAATCAACGCTGGCAATTTACTATTTGTCGAACGGGAAGCGTGAAATTCTCGTTCTTCAAATAATAAAGTTGTAGAATTTGATGACATTATCATTGAAGTGTTAACGGGACTAGACGGCAACAAAATAGCCAATAAGTTTTCTTACATTCGATTCTAAATCACGATAAATTGCATCTGTCTGGTTGAATGGTATATTAAACCATTGTCAGGACTAACGTAACGAGTGGCATACTATAAAGCAATGATCAATTAGTAGTGCTTTCCATAGAATGGGTTTCACAAAGAACAATCTTTGTTTTAACTCAACGGTTAGTTTCTTATTTAAGGTAAAATCTTATATACTAGCTCAATTAATATGAAGTTTTGAACAACTGAATCTAGTGGTACATGTGATATTTCTTTTGTGCAATTGAATGAATAGAAAGCAGAAGTAAATCTTTGGTGAATTGTAATGCAAAGTAATTTTCTATTGAAGAACTAACTGATGGGGCCTCAACACAATCTATCGTATGCGAAAAGTAGTGGCTAAATCTCTTTTGAATCATACAAATCTGTTTTAAAAGAGTAAGGATACTTTAGATACTGTCATACTAGGAACAATATGTCTAAAAACAGAGAGTATACTTTGACCATAAGTCCGCCTGCCCTGCGTTAATCTGGGACGAAACAGCAATAGCAGTAGTAACGACACTGAAGACAACAACGATGGTGACAATAACAACAACACATAAACCAGACATGGACAATGCTTTTAGGGAAGCGGGTGGCATGAGACATGAACCATCAACAGGCGGCCATACTACTAAAAAAATCCAACGTAATTTTTCGTAGGCGTACCCTTCAAATGGTCCCGCGGGGCATAGATTCCCATGACTGATGTTAAGCATCATGATACAAATTAAAGCTTCTGCGCACGCTAAGCAGGCAGCAGATAAAATGCTCCCATAGCTTATCAATTGGAACTACAGTGAATTCTCGTAAGAGTTATTGTTGAGATCTTAACGAAGTAAAAAAATAACAGGCTCAACTGGTCTTTTCTATTTGGCATGTCAGATCGCTTTTCGCACGCATGTGCAGTGGCTCTCTGCAACTTACCTGATAATATCTTAGTGCCATGCTTTCTTAAATGTTTCTCTGATCTTGCTAACACTGTTTGGCGAATTCACGTCAGCAGGTGTTGTGCTCCCATAAAGAGATACTCATTTGCAAACACAGTCTTTCGTAAGTTCTGTATGCTTTGATAATAAAATTATTTGTCAGGAAGAATTTTCTTTTTCTGTATTACTACGATATCCAAGTGGCTAAAAACGTCACAAGAAGGGCACCCATGAGTCATGACCTAGATGCGGCCCGGTTCCCTTAATGTGTGAGAAGTTAAGGACCAAAAAAATTACGTGAGGTGAGTTTCTTCTTTAAAGACCTTGAGAGTTTCTCACCCGCCTCACTTGAACATTTCATCCGCAATTTTCAAACATATTTATTCATTGAAGCTTTCAGCGATTCAGGCTTTTGTTATGTTATGAAATAACATTACCATTTTATCAAATACATTTACTGTTTCGGCCGTGCATATATACTATCTCATTTAATTGTTTATCGTTGAGATGATGTCAACGCCAGTTTACTAACAGGTAACTTCATATAAATTTTGGCTCATACGAATCCTGGTCATTCCATAGTAGCTGATCAGTGATCAATTACAGAGCTTTTGAAATTCGGGAATGAATGATATTTACTAAATGGTACTGTCCCCTATATTCATCCTCAGGACAAACTCCCCTCTGCTTTTGCCATAGAATTCCTGTATGTTATATTTGACATTTTTCTGTTTAGCACCGCTTATCAACTTCCCAAATGCTCAGTGCATCACCGTGGATGATAAAGTTATATTTCAATAAATAATGTACTTTGGTAAATTTCTATGTCTTGTCCAGTCTCAGATTTGCTGCGCATATGCTGAGGTAATTAAAATAAAGTTATAGTATTATAAATTATATGATGATTAAATCGATTGCACAAATTCCCATTACATGCGTTGCCTTATACGAAAATATGAAATTAATACATAGTTACTATTATGCACAGTACTTAACTGTCTTTACAAATTGCACCCTCGTGCCACTAGCCATGATAATTATAGATATTAGAACCGAATTAACATGGTTGCGATTCATCTCGATTATTTTTTCCATAGTGGAAGTTCACTAAAATTGAGTTAACCTTTCTAAAATATACATTACCAAGTCCCTTGCAGACATAAATCTTTATGTTTATATATAAGTTTTTAATACACATCAATTCTACTGATATTATGTTCACAAAATTACTTCCCTTATATTGTTATATTATGTAGAAATTGGAAAATCATTTTTGTTTAAGGTTTATTCGTTAAATACTATTCTAATCAGCCAAAGATTATATTAAGAAAACTTTTCTTTATTTTAAGCTGATAACTTACGTCGCGTACCGATAGTCTTTGAAATATAATTAACATTTCATATAATTTACTTCATTGAAAGCCATAACGTAGCTTAATTCAACTATTTTTTTCTGAAATCATCCCAATATTATCTATAATCATTTCTTATTACACTAATTCTTATATTACATATTGATAATTAACATTTAATTATGTTATGAATTCACACATGAAACCTAACACACAGATTGCATTAAACA
>NC_142935.1:25296182-25301182 GCF_046866305.1 Octopus bimaculoides
TGCCAAACATTCGGGCTGCTTCTGCTTCATTCATTTTTGCTACGTTTGATTTATAAACACGAGCCTACACGCACTAATATACACACACACACACACACGCGCGCGCGCGCGCACACACATACGCAACACGTATATACATACGTGCATAGATATATACATACACATAGACGCTTATATATATATATATATATGTATGTATATGTGTCTGCATATGTGCATATTGCCTGTGTGCGTTTGATTTTATGCATGTCTTTTTCGGTCTCTCTCTCTTTCCTTGTATATATATATATATATATATATATATATATATATATATACATGTACGTATATATATAAATATATATATATATTGATACACATATATTTATACTATTTATACAGACAGAAACACACACACACACACACACACACACACACACATATATATATATGTATGGAGTATGCATATACACACATATATGTGTGTGTAAGTATGTGTACCTATATAGGAATATATATATATGTGTGTGTCTGTGTGTGAATATGTAAGCATGTATACATGCGTATACATGTGTGTTTATTTATGTGTGTGTTTGTGTGTATCTATGTGCGTAGAGATAGATGTGAATGCAGAAGCACAATCATATTGGTAGCGATAGCGAAGGTGTGAATACAGCAGAAAAACAGATCTGACAATATTATTTGTAATTTTTTGTTTTCACATTTTATTTATCATTTGTCTATTTAAATCTTATTTTCAATTGAATGTTATCTTTCTTTTGTTTTATTTATTTATGTATTTATGTATTTATTTATTGCTAGAAATAAAATGGTGAAATAAGTTTTATAATCATTTCGAGCCATCAAAGTTTCACAACGTAACATCCATTCTATATGACTAAAAATACGTTATGTTGAGCTCATTAGAAGCACACGTATACATATACTAAACAACAAAACCATCTGAATATGTAAATAAATAAGATAAAATAAAGTAAATAATTGAAATACCGAATGTATCTTAGCAACAAACCTCTCGACATTAGTCGTTTAAAATTAGCATATCTGTTTTGAAAAGAAAAGAAAATAATGTTTTATTATTTTTTTGTAAGAATATTCCCTTCTAATAAAAATTCTTTATATGATTGCCTAGCTTCGCTATTCATTATACCCGTTACAGATTTTAGATTGAAATTGCTGTTACCCATCTAATATGGGAGGCTATTAGATTGGTAGCAACAATTTCAAGCCATTTTTACAATGTGTAGAACTTCGTTCATGGAAATAGGGAAGTCGATATGAATTTAAGAAATAATAATAATGTTTTCTAATTTAGGCCAGCAATTTGAGAGAGGAGAAGATGAATCGATACTATCGACTCCAGTACTTGAGTGATACTTTCATGTCATTGACCCCCAGAAACATAAAATGCAATGTTGAGCCCGGCGGAATTTGAACACAAGACGTAAAGAACCGGAAAAAAACCACCAAAAGTAATTTGTCCGCCGCTCAAATAATTCTACCAGTTCACACTGCATCAAAAATAATATAAAATTTTGATACAGAGCCAGCAATCTCGGGAGAGAGATTTAGTGAATTATTTCGTCCCACCACCACCCGGATTTAACTGGTACTTGTTTTATCGACGCCAAATTGGGAAAAGGCAATGTTGACCTTTGAGGAATTTGAACTCAGATGGTAAAGACGGACGAAAAACCGTTAAGTATTTCTCCAGATACGCTAAACGATTCTGCCAGCTCATCGACCAAATTATAATAATCCTTTCAACTAAAGGCCCAAGGCCTGAAATTTGGAGAGAGGGAACAAATCGATTACATCGATCCCAGTGTTTGGATCTTTTTTAAAACGGGGGCCACATTTTTCATTAACAAAACACTTTGAAACTTGGAACACTGGTAGAATATGTCATATAAAACATCTTTTTCTCTTAGTCTTCTTTAAAAAAAAAAGAAATCCCTAAGTTATTCCATGTTAAAGTTGTCGTATTTCTGTAATTTCAACCAATCACTGACGTCCATTCAGCCGATATACATTAAGTGCCGACTACATAAACAAACGATTCTGAAACAATTCCATCGGTGATAGGGTTAGGGTTAGGGTTAGGGTTAGGGTAAAACAGCAAATTTAAAAAGAAAAAAGCAAAACGAAGCTATGGAAATTAAATACGCTTTACACTGCTTAATCAGCCAAAGGAGTAAATGTAAACAACTGAATACTTGTCAGTGATTGGTTGAAATTATCGAAATAAGACAATTTTTTACATGAAATAAATTCGAATACAAAAATATTTTTCTGTTCTATAACACAAAATAGATAAGTATACGAAGTTTGAAAGTCTTTCCGTACCAAAAACACTACGTAAAACATTAATGAAAAATGTGGCCCCCGTTTTAAAAAAGATCCCAGTGTTTCACTAGTACACGTTTTATCGATTTCGAAAGTAAGGAAGGAATAGTTGACCTCAGCGGAATTTGAACTCAGAACGTGAGAATGAATGAAAAGACGGTATGCATTTTACTCGTCATGCTAACAATTCTGCCAGCTTACAGCCCTAATAACTATGATAATCCTTTCTACTGTAGTCATAAGGACTAAAATTTGAGGTGGGGTGAATGGATTAAATCGATTACATCTTCCTTAGTGCGTAACTCGTACTTATTTAATCAACCCCGAAAGGATGAAATGCAAAGTGGACTCGCAGCAGAATTTGAAACTAGAAGAGACAGCAACGGGCGAAATACAGCTAAGCACTTCGTCCAGCGTGCTAACGATTCTGCCAGCTCGCCGCCTTAATAGTAATAATAATAATAATAATAATAATAATAATGATAATAATAATAATAATAATAATAATAATAATAATAATAATAATAATAATAATAAGAGCTAAATGCTAAAAACAAGATAATGGGTATCAACACTTTAGCTGTCCCAGTTATAAGCGACAGCTACAACATCCTTAACTGGACACTAAACGAACTATGTAAAATAGACAGGAAAACAAGAAAAATAATGACAGGATATAGGATGCACCACCCACAATCTGACATAGAAAGGCTATATATACAACGCACAGAAGGTGGCAGGGGTCTTATACAGCTAGAAAACTATTATAAAATAACCACCATAGGACTGCAAAAATACCTACTCCAGAAGCAAGGGAAACTAATACAAATAGGCACAAAACACGAGCAAAACAAAAAACTGTTTTCAGTATTTAAGGAAGCTGACAAATACAAACAAGAAATCAATCTACCTAACAAATACGAAGAAGAAGAAGAAGAAACAACAAAAGCTATAAAACAAATGAAATCCAAACTAAAACTAGAACAGCAACGGACCATGATAAAACGATGGCAAGAAAAGCCCCTACATGGTAAATACTGGGCTAAACTAAATGCGAAAGAAATAGACAGAGAAAAATCCCAGCAATGGCTGAGAAGCTCAGGACTCAAAGCAGAGACTGAAGGATTTTTAATTGCTGCACAAGACCAAAGCCTCCCCACCAGAAATTACCAAAAACACATAATGAAAAGAAATATAACAAGTAACTGTAGAATATGTGGAGATCGACAAGAAACAATAAATCATATTATCTCTGGCTGCCCAGTCCTGGCTAAGAAGGAATATATTCACAGACACGACAGAGCTGGGACCTATATACACTGGAAGCTATGCCAACATTATGGAATAACAACAGAAAAAAGATGGTATAAACACACGCCAGAAAAGGTCACAGAAAACGAGAAAGCAACCATACTCTGGGATATGCCAATACACACAGATAGAGAAATTAAGGCAAATAGACCAGATATAGTTGTCAAAGATCATGAAGAAAAAAAATGCTTTCTAATTGATGTATCAATACCAGCAGATGACAACGTTTCTCTAAAAGAAATGGAAAAACTTTCAAAATACAAAGACCTGGAAATAGAGATAACTCGAATGTGGAATCTAAAAACAGAAACAATTCCTATCATAGTAGGTGCCTTAGGTATAATAAAAAAATATTCAGACAAATACATAACAAAAATACCAGGACTTACAAATATATATAACATACAGAAAATTGCACTACTGGGTACTGCACACATTCTACGCAAAACACTTTCAATACAGTAAACATAAGAGCACCACAGCAAACCACAGCACATACCCAAGGCGCACAGAGCTGCGCTCGGTAGTGAAGTGAAAGCACGTTATAAAAATAAAACTACTGAATAATAATAATAATAATAATAATAATAATAATAATAATAATAATAATAATGGTGAGGAAGAGGAGGAGAAAGAAGAGGAGGTATTCTATATGAATCTACATGAGAGTTAGTGAGCACAGAATTTCGTGTCTGTTATGATTTCAAATATTAACAGGTTTCCAAAAACATTTAATGCACACATCGGTCGGTCATCTAGTGTTTGAGTTTTCAAGTGGATCAATATGTTACATACTCTTTTACTCTTTTACATGCTGGAGCACCGCCTTTAGTCGAGCAAATCGAGTCAGTACTTATTCTTTAGAAGCCTAGTACTTATTCTATCGGTATCTTTTGCCGAACCGCTAAGTTACGGGGACGTAAACACACCAGCATCGGTTGTCAAGCGATGTTGGGAGGGGGAGAAACACACACAAACACATACATACATCCATATATATATATATATATATATATATATATATATATACATACAAGGCTTTGGTAGACCCGAGGCTATAGTAGAAGACACATCCCGAAGGTGCCACGCAGTGGGACTGAACCCGGAACCATGTGGTTGGTAAGCAAACTACTTACAACACAGCCACTCCTGCGCCTATTTGTTAAGTTGTTGCAAAATATGTATTTATAAATCTCAGCTGATAAGAATGTTTCTTGTTATTTAGCGTTGAATTAAACATGCCTCTGATGAAAAGCACATCAATTTATAAGCGACCTGTCTTTACATTCATAGTGTTTAACTCAGAGTAAGCTATGCTCCATGTTTAAAGACCGTATCACATG
>NC_142935.1:25306182-25358682 GCF_046866305.1 Octopus bimaculoides
CATTTATATTTATGAAAAAGTATTCCAGCTGATCTATAACCATTGATGTCGCCGTACATATAGGTCCTAAGATTTGACAATTATAATCTGGCATAAGCTCACAGATCATTTTGAGCAATGATTATTTAGAAAAGGGATACCATATTCCATTAGTCTAAAAGGAAACAAATGTTAACCACATATAGATATCTGGCACTGATGATGATTTCAAAAATATCACAACAGGACAGGAAGCACTCGGCAAAATATATCAGGAGATTTTTGTTGAAGTTTACATGGTTCTGTAATTCGATTATATACTTCTTTATGCTGCGCAACACATTCATCATAGATTGCACTGGAATTCGAAGCGTAAGTGTGTAAGCAAATGTGACATATTCGTTATTAAATAACTTCTCATAAATCTACATTAGATATATTTTATTACAGTAATATACCAGAAGGAAGTTAGACATATAACACAAAATCCTTATTAATAATAGATACACAATGCACAGCTTTCCATGAATCCAAGCAGAAAATAAATAGTGCCATCAGTCTCTTCACAAACAAGCTGTACAGCGTATATAGAGTTGACTACATAAACGAAATGGTCACACGATATAAATTTAATAATGGAAGTATTTTAAGGCAGATAATTAAATAAAGCATATATTACACCAAAACTAGATTCGATGTAGTTATATACAATAAACAGAGAAATTGGATGGATGTGTTTGTCGATGACGTATCAAACAACTAACAATGGAGGCTGATGGTTCGTGCCGTGTGTTCGTTGAGTCGAGACATTAACATTTAATTATCAAGAATAATGGACATAGAAATATCAGGACGAAAATCCATCGAACATTTAGTTGTTTATCAAATACCCCATCGAAATAGTTTTCACTGTCATCATTCTATATTATACGTAACTCAAATATATTTTCAGGAATGTGCGAAATAGATGTAGTGGTGAGTGTTGGCGTTCCTATCGATAATGTAGCCATCGTTGAGGTATTATAAGCTATAAAGTGTTATAACATTTTATAGTGTACAATGTGGGTTAGAAAATAAAGAAAATCTTAGTCGAACATAAAATATTTATAAATGACTGCCATGATTGTTCTATGGCGTAAATACAGTGAAGGTCAACATGTAGATTCATATCAAGTCATAAATAAGTACGATTTCGAAAACGGAAAATTGGCAACGATATGCTTCTCCAGCATTTGCATATGCCTACACACACACACACACACACACACACACACACACACACACACACACACACACACACACACATAAGCGCGCACACAGACACACACAGACACACACACACACACACACACACACATATGTATGCACACACAAGGCACTCACAAACACATAGGTGTATGGTATAAGTGTGCATATAAATGTATGGATGCAACACGTGCATATGTATATAGAAGCATATGAATATACAAATATAATATCAATTTTTATGGCTATTATAGATGTATGTTTGATGAAGGAATTAACCGACCATGCGCCGGTCGAGCAGACCTCACTGACGGTGCCTAAAATCATAGGCAAAACTACATTTAGTCTAGGGATTCCCAAAGCGGTCCTGAAGCGGTTGCCTCCCCTGTTAGCATGTGTGCATACTTTCTGCGCTATATATATATATATATAAAAATAAGCAACACGGATTTCAAAGGTGATTGCAGTACGCACGTTTCATGTTACTTCAATTTATTTAAGTAATGCGAGCATTACCTTAAATGCAATATGAAGAGCAATCCTTAGCTGCACGAAAATGCAGAAAATTACTGTAGAAGAGACATATTATAAATGCGGCAACATTTCAAATCCAAGTGGGAGAGAGAATACATAAAAATCCAAATGTGAGGAAGAATACATAAGTCCATCTTGACATAGCCGAGTCTATCAGGCTAGTAATTGATTCTAGACAAAAGTTTTAACTGTCTCAGATTTTATTGTTTCTTATCTAGTGGTGATAGCAAAGGGACAATTACTTCTAAAGAGAGGGAAGGTGTAAGCAGTATGCATGGACAAGGCTATAAAATGTATTAGAATCTAAAGGTTTCACTGGTCATAGTAGTATCAGGTCATTTTACTACTATCAAAGTGTTGAGGAATTAAAGTTGAGGAATTACAACCCTAGGTATATGGGTCAAATAGGTTTATACTTTTAGTCTGAATAGAGTAACAGTATAGTGGTACTGATAACAACCATACTCTAACCAATATTTTCACAATAAGAAGTATGTTAATAAAATAAATAAAATGAGATGTAATTATTTTCCACAAAAATCATGAAATAATGTTAGTATTGAATTCAGCAGCTGATGATTGCTCTTCATATTGCATTTAAGGTAATGTTCGCATTACTTAAATAAATTGAAGTAACATGAAACGTGCGTACTGCAATCACCTTTGAAATCCGTGTTGCTTATTTTTTGATTTTGATCACCTATCCTTTTGGGATACGATATTCGGGTGCCTACGCATAAGTACCATATTCAACCTTGAATCTATATCTAAACCGTATATATATATATATATATATATATATATATATATATATATATATATATATATATATATATATATATATATATATATATACATACATACACACACACACACACACACACATATACATATATATATATACATATATGCATATGTATATATGTATGTAAGTATGAATGTATATACATATATATATATATATATATATATATATATATATATATATATATATATATATATATATATATATATATATATAAAACATAATATGGTAAAAATTCGATATTAATTAATATACACAAGTATATATATATATATATATATATATATATATATATATATATATATATATATATATATATATGTGCATACATACATACATCATATTCGCACACACATATGCACGCATGTAGAGGTATTTGTACGTGGATCTGTAAAATATAAATAACACCCATCTGATCTAGGCTTTAGCCCTGATGAAAAGGAATAAGAATGGATTATATTTATGCTAATGAGAATGCTGTCAGATTATTTTATAAACTTTTATCTATCTATCTTTCTATCTATCTATCTATCTATCTATCTATCTGTGTGTCTGTCTATCTATCTATCTGTCTGTCTGTCTGTCTGTCTGTCTGTCTGTGCCAGTCTATTTGTCTGTCTGTCTGTCTATGTATGTATGTATCTATCTATCAGTCAATCTATCTATCTGTCAGCCTGTCTGTCTGTCTGTCTGTCTCTCTTTCTCTCCCTCTCTCTCATTCTCTCACTCCGTATATATATATATATATATATATATATATATATATATATATATGTTAGTACCCAGCTGTGACAATCTTAATCAGGTATCATCACAGCGATCTATTTGAGCCATGATCATTTTGAAGGAGAATAATACCATATTTTGAAACTCTAAATGGAAATGACTACTGAACATATATAACATAGAGTGTCCATGAGTAACGGTACTTTCAAGAAAATTACTATGGAAGATGAAGTGCTCGAGATTGTGACGGAAGATTTATGACGGTGTTCACTTACCTTCACAGTTCTATTCTGCCGTTCTTTTTTCTTATGTTGCACAACATTTCCATTATAACCAAATGCACTCGGATTCAGAGAGTAAACATGTAAGTAAATATAACGTATGTGAGATTAAATCTGTTCTCATAAAAATATATTTGATATATTTTACTTTGTGAACATGCGAAACGGCAGTTAATTGTACAGAACAATTTCCTTACTAGTAATGGATACATAATGCACAGCTTTCTAGAAACCCAAGCACAACATAAAAAGTCCCTTCTCTCCTGTCCCATCACGAAAATATTATGCGACGAATATCGAGTTTATTATGCGGATGAAATAGTTACAAGATATAAATCTAATAATTGTTTCTGGTTCCGACACAATCCCATCGATTTTGTGTGAGTGAAGGTGGGATTATTGATACTATCGACCACAAAAACTCAATTGGTACAGTATTTTAGGACCCTGAAAGGATTGTAAGCAAAGCTAACCTTTGCGAGATTTGAACTCGGGATGTCAAATGCTATAACAAATTTTCCCAGGTATTCGTTGAAAGGAAAAAAAGGCAGAACAGGTGGAGGCAGAAGTGGAAAAGGCGCTGAGGGAACGATCAAAGGAGAAAACGTATATAACCAAAGGAAGAAGATATGGGACAATGAACAGTAGAGGAAGCGAGGAGGCTGGCGAGTGTGGCGGTGAAAAGAGAGGAAGTAGTGCTTATGTCCACATACCTTGGAAGAAAGACTTCCAAAGTGAGGGTAGAAGCAATTCCACCGGATATAGAAGTGGCTTGAGTGGCAGCAGCTGTCTTTGTTGGAAGCGAGGAGAAGGTGGCTGTCCCACAAGCCACAGACACGGAAGAAGAAGGGTGGAAAGAAACGTAAGACGGAGGAGGGTCAACTAGAGAACTTGGCAGAAACGGTGACGTTGGGGAAATCGTGCTGAGGGTGTGGGTAGAAGGTAGAGTAACACGTTGATTTAAATGTAGCCAAAAGGGCCACATTAGAGAATACTGCCCTCTACAGATGACAATGGCTGAGGAAAGAGTTGTGGGGACGGAAGAGAGAAGAGGGGAAAAAAAGACAGACGGAGGAAAGGAGGAAAAGGAGGAAGAATGGAATGTTACAGAGAACAGAAGGAGAAAGAGAAAAAGAAAAAACACTAAGTATGATGTGGTACCCCAATCCAACTATATCCAACCCAAGACCACTCAGACGCACCCTCCCCATTCAGACACCAAACCAACCCACCCCATTTCTCCACAATAAATGACAAAGAAAAAGAAAGAACAGACACCACAAAATTTAGAGATCCCCCCACCCCAGTGAAAAAGATTACGAATGCATGGCGGAGAGAATGAGGTCACTAAGTGATGGAGAAAGGGGAAAAAGGATTGGATTGAAGGAGAAAAAGGACTTAGGACCCAGAGGCGGCGAGTGGTGTTACTCAATGTGGGGTTATCATATTTTAATTTGTTTTTCATATTCATGTGTTATTCATTATATCATATTTTATTTTTACATTTTTAATTGTTATATGTCCCCATATGTGTTGTAGTATCCCCCTCTGTGTAATGCCTTTGTGGCAATTTAAAAGAAATAAAGGAGCTTGCTTCCCAACCACATGGTTCCGGGTTCAGTTTCATTGTGTGGCTGTTTGAACGTCTGCTACGAAAGCCTTCTGCTATAGCCTTGGGCGGACCAAAGCCTTATGAGTGGATTTGGTAGGCGGAAATTGAAAGAAGCCCATCGTATACATACATACATACATACATACATACACACATGCATACACACACACACACATATATATATATACACAAACACACATATGTGTGTGTGTATTTGTGTGTCTGTGTTTGTTCCTCCAACATTACTTGACAAACGATGTTGGTATGCTTACATCCCTGTAACTTAGCAGTTTGGTAATCGTGACCGATAGAATAGGTACCAGGTGAGTAGTGAAATCGATGAAATCGATACTCCTCTTCCCCTGATATTGCTGGCCTTGTGTCAAAATTTGAAACCAATATTCAGAGAGCCTCACTGGATAATGTTGGTCTAATTACAAAAATACGAAAGAAAGCAAAAGATATTGCTGTGATGTTTTCTGAATTGTAAGAGTCCTCGATCAATCAAGTTTGACCTGAGATAATACACATAAATAAATAAAAGCAAAAAAGGAAAAGAAAACTAGACAACGTCTTGATACAAGCATCGACTCTTCTGTTTTAACTTGAAACGGAAGAGAGTGTGACAGCATAAGTCGTTATACCAGGGAGAAGTAAGAATTTATAATTGCGACATTCTCATGTACGATCCGTGACGTTTATGACATAAACCACCTGTTAGTTAAATAACACCAGGCAGTATAAACAATGTTTAAACAGTGAGAGTAAAAAGAAAGTGTAAATGACAAACAAATTGGACAGGAATTTTTGCAAGTCATGATAATTAATTATAGTTTGAAATGTATGTTCAACGGTTTCGTTTTTGTGCAATTTTAAAAGTACTCACAGAACAAAAATCTCTGAACTACATGAAAATATTTGAAGATAATTCAGATGATGATAATGCAACACACACACACACACACACACACACACACACACACACACATACACACACACATATGTATGTATGTATGTATGTATGTATGTATATTTTACATACACATAGGGCGTACATTATTTACATTTGATGGATATTTGTCCTCATCTTGTTTGTTCTTAACACAACGTTTAGGCTGATATACCGTCAAGCCTTTATCAGGTGTCTTGGGGAAATTTCGAACCTGGGTTCTCATTCCTAAGGTATTTTTCGATGTTATTATATTCCAGTGGGCATATGGCGTAGTGGTTAAGAGCGCGGGCTACTAACCCCAAGATTCCGAGTTCGATTCCAGGCAGTAACCTGAATAATAAAAATAATAATAATAATAATAATAACATCGATAAATACCTTAGGAATGAGAACCCAGTACTTGTTTTTCAAGCCTGTTACTTATTCTGTTTTTTCGGTTTTTGACGAACCGATAGGTTACGGCGCCGTAAACACACCAAAGACGGTTGTCAAGCGGTGAATGGGGTGGGAATCAGACACAAAACACACACACACATACATACATACATATATATATATATATATATATATATATATATATACACGATGGGCTTCTTTCAGTTTCTATCTACCAAGTCCACACACAAGGCTTTGGTCGTGCCGAAGGTGCCACGCAGTAGGACTGAACCTGGAAGCTTGTGATTGGGAACCGAGCTTCTTACCACATATATTGTCACAATGCTCAACACAAAAGTCAGTGAGGTATTGAGTTTTTATCCGCCTCAAAGCTGCGATGAATAAATCTTTAAGAAAATATGCAAGATTGTGCATGCATTTGCAAGTAAAAATATTTTATGCTAAAATGTTTCGAGTCAGCAACCACTGAAAATGTTATAATAACACCAAAACATGACTGGACTTGTCTTCCATAATTATCAGAAAACTAAGAAAATAATTACAAATCCTGCAAAAGTGTCAATTTTTTTTCACCGAATATTTATTTCAAGCTGACGTTTTAATCATGTATCTATTAAATAAACTGACACTAACTTACTGCATTATCGATTATTCAATGTATGTATGTATGTGTGTATGTATGCATGTGTGTATGCATGTGTGTATTTATCTATATGTGTGTGTATGTATGAGTGTGTGCATGTAAATATATATATATATATATATATATGTATATATATATATATATATATATATATACACATAAATATATAAACATATATACATATATAAATATATAAACGTATAATTATACATGCTTACAAATATGTATACGCATATATATACACATATATATATATACTTATTTATATATACATATATAAATATAAATATACATATACCGGTGTATGTGTGTGTATGTATGAGTCCACAAACACACACATATATATATATATATATATATATATATATATATATATATATATATATATATATATATACACCCCATCCCCATATATATATATTCTTTTACTCTTTTACTTGTTTCTGTCATTTGACTGCGGCTATGCCGGAGCACCACCTTTAATCGAAAAAAATCGCACCCAAAACTTATTGTTTGTAAACCAAGTACTAATTTTATCGGTCTGTTTTGCTGCACTGCTAGGTGACGAGGAGCTAAACACACCAGCATAGGTTGTCAAGCTATGTTGGGGGGACAAACATATTCACTCACATACATACGACGTTTATTTCAGTTTCCGTCTACCAAATCCACTCACAAGGCTGTCGTTAGCCCGAGGCTATAGTAGAAGACACTTGCCGAAGATGCCACGTAGTGTGCCTGATCCCGGAACCATCGTGTGGTTGGAAAGAAAGCTACTTACTACACAGTCACTCCTGCGCGCATATATATATATATATATATATATATATATATATGTAAAAATATGTGACACTTATTCGGTAGCCATGATAAAACTCCGAGTTCCCGATGCCCGGGCGGTGTTTCGCTCCGACCATCTCGTCAGTTATCCAGCCACCGGAGGTTCTATTTGAAAAAGAAGGTTGTTTTGAAACAGAACCTCCGGTGGCTGGATAACTGAAGAGATGGTCGGAGCGGAACACCGCCCGGGCATCGGAAACTCGGAGTTTTATCATGGCTACTAAATAAGTGACACATATTTTTACAGATACATTCCTCTATTTGCATAATATCGAGGTCTCTTTCTTTCCTTTGTTGCCACCTCCATTTTCTAATTGTCATATATATATATATATATATATATATATATATATATATATATATATATATATATATATATATATATATATATATATATATATATATATATACATATATACATATACATATATGCTGGATCAGCAAGTATTGAATACATTTCTGTTTCCCTTTTGCTGAATCAGTATTGAATTTAGAAGACACACTCTGTATTTTTATTCCATTCACATATTCTGTTATCCATCTTTCCTCCCCAATCGCGCATAAAACATTACAGCAGATGCGATAGTCAAAGTGCGTGGGTTCATAATAGAAAACAACGTTATACAGATATTATTGGTGCAAAGAAATTGCTGTGTGGTATTTAATATTTAATAAGCCGTTTTATATCATCCGATAACTGCGAGAAATGTTTTGTTTACCATAAAGAAAAAAATTTGATTGCAAAATAAAAATAAATGAATAAATAAATAATAGACAAATAAATGAATGAGAAACTGTTGGTTAAATGGTTAAAATATAATTTTCCACAGAGATACTCAATATTGAGATATGAGAATTTCTACAATATATATATATATATTTTTTTTTTACTAAAGACGAATGTTTTGTGGTTTCTAAGTTATTTTATCTTTAATAATAAAAGGAAGACTATCTTTTTATTGCTTGGATATATTTCTAGTTTAGGTACACTAAATAAATAACACTTTCAACATCCAGTATTGAGTACACTTTCATCCACTTGTTTCCAACATCGTTTATATGCATGCTCGAAAGTATACTTTTGAATCTGTATTATTGCTACGTATTTTCGAATTTATATCCGTTATTTATACTTTTAGGTATTCATACCCACACACTCACACAAATATATATACTTCGATTATACACACAAATATATATTCACGGATATAGGTTAGGTATATCTTTAGCTTATGTATATATTTTTAATGCCCCGCGCCTGAGATTCCCAGTTATAACTTGAGATTAATATCATACTAAACGTCTGTTTTGTTAGATCTGATTATTACACAATCCATCAGACTACCGCAAAAAAATTTCGCAAGAAATCTCCATAATTACTTTAAAGAAGTAGAGTTCTCAAATCGAAGCTGTAAATTTCCCTGTCGTTTTTTCCGTATCTTGAACTTACATCACATAAAAGAAACAAATGTAAAACTACAATATATTCAGAAACTTCTGAATCTTTCCTATAATGTATTTGGACATTTAGAGAAAATGTTTCATTGCTATTTATAATTCAATTTCTCGTGAACACAATGTCAAGAATGCACTCAACTTTTAAAATAAATCATGTGAAGAAGAGCGGTTTAGCAGCTAGGGTGTTACACTCATGATCGCCAGATTGCGATTTCTAATCCTGGCTCGAGCGTGCGTTCCTTTCTTGAGCAAAATACTTATTTCACACCAATCAGCTATAAATGAGCAGCCATGCGACAGAACTTTTGTCCGTGAGAATGTTCTGATTTCGGTCGCGTATACGCCATGGGTCCTCGGATTCGAGGTAATTTTGTGTAGAAGATTTAATTTTTCTTCTTTTAATTATTTACATTCGACGGAAATAATGAAAATAAGGTACATAATTCCTCATCTCTTAAATATAGAACTTAATTTTCCTTGTTTTTGTTTTGTACAGAAGAACATACGCACAAAGAAAAAACAAACAAACAATGTATCAATTATAAATTTAACAGAATAATTTTGATGTACAGATACAATCGTTTCTAAATTTTACCTTCGTATTCTTCTACAGTGGGGCACTAAAAGTGGTTTCAAATTTTGGCACAGACCAGTGCTTTCGGGGGAGTGGGTACGTGGATTAATGATAGTCATCAAAAATATCCTGTTATTGTTTGCTAGAAATCTACTTTTCGGAACTCCTTTGTATACAAGATTCTCTCCCATCATATGCATACATCTTCAGATAGCACGTATATCATCGACCCCGGAAGAACGAGAGGCAACATCAACCTCGGTGGAATTTGAACTCAGAATATAAATATGGATGAAATAATGCTAAATATTTTTGCCCGGCATACAAACGATTCTGCCAGTTCACCACTTTTAGGGCTCTAAATTAATCCTTTCTAGTAAAGCCACAAGGCCTGAAATTTTGGGGGAGAGAATTAGTCGATTACATTGACCCCACTGTTTTACTGGTACTTAATTTATCGATCCCGAAAAGATAAAAGGTAAAGTCGACCACAGTCGAAAGGTAAAGTTGAACTCAGAACGTAAAGATGAAATGTTGCTAAGTATTTTACCTGAGGTGTTAACGATTCTGCCAGCTCGCAGCCTTTGAATGTAACTAAATAATGAAAAAAATTATCGCAATATATTTTCATTTACTTTCCTACTCTAGAAACAAGGTCCGAAATGATTGGAGAGGGGGCCAGTCGATTAGATCGATCCTAATACGCAACGGGTTCTTAATTAATCGACCCCGAAAAGGATGAAAGGTAAAACCGACATCGGTGGAATTTGAACCCAGAACGTAGAGACAAAATGCCTCTAAGCATTTTGCTCGTAGTGCTAACGATTCTTATTTCTAAATTGCCCATAAGGGGCTAAACATAGAGGGGACAAACTAGGACAGACAAAGGGATTAAGTCTATTACATCGACCCAGTGCGCAACTGGTATTTAATTTATCGACCCCGAAAGGAGGAAAGACAAAGTCGACCTCGGCGGAATTTGAACTTAGAACGTAACGACAAACGAAATACTGCTAAGCATTTCGCCCGGCACTCTAACGATTCTGCGAGCCCACCGCTTTTGAAGATACTGAAATAATGCAAAAATATTGTAAGGTATGAGACAGAATCTCATCAAATTTATTGCAATATATTTTCATTTACATGAAACAATTCGTATACAATTAATTACTTGTCTTTTTCTAATTTAAACCCTTTTCTTTTCATATTTTTTTCCTAACACCCAAAATAGTTATTTTGTTCTAATGAAATGTCATAGTTTTTGAATTCAAGTTATCATTATACATTAATGTATAACTTCTTAAATTGCAGTGACAGCAAAGTCTATTCAACAACATTTATAAATTTAGCAATTTAATTTAATGTATCTAAATATTTTGTTTTGGTACCGACAGCAAATTCTTATATAAAAAGCGCGTATTGTATTTAAGGAAAAAATATTTTTGTATCTTAATCAAAACACTAAGCCATTGGGTCTTATAAATATTTAACTGAAAAAAGGTATACTCCGTTGTTCTTTTAGTAAATATTTATCGTAAATACTAGAGATAAAAATTTCTTAAAATAACAGAATTGTTTTACAATAAATAGTTTTAAAATCTAATCAATCATTAGAGCAATAATAATTATCGTAACGAAAATAAACTTAAAGTAACTGACAACAATTAATAATAGTCATCGAAAATATCCTATTGTTATTTGCTAGAATAATCATTTTTTAAAACTCGATTGTATACAAGATTCGCTTCCATCATATACCCGTCATCACACTAGTTTCCACGCTTAAATAAACCATTCTATTATGAAATATATTTGATATATTAATCTTTTGGTTTTATATAAATAGACACACATACACACACACACACACACACACACACACACAAACGCACACACACAAACACACACATATAAATATGCAGGCATGGAGAGGTGCAGGTGTAACTAAGCGCAGGCGTGGTGATGTGGAAAGAAGTTTGCTTCCGAACCACACGGTTCGGAGTTAAGTTTCACTACATGGCACCTTGGGCAAGTGTCTTCAGTATAGCCTCGGGCAGACCAAAGCCTTGTGATTGAATTTGGTAGAAAGAAACTGTAGGAAGCCTGTATTGTATATATACACACAGACATACATACATATACATATATGCATGAGTGTATACATATATGCGTGTATATATATATATATATATATATATATATATATACACACACACAGACACACATACACACACACAAACACACACACACACTCACACACACACACACACACACACATATATATATATATACGTGTGTGCGTGTGATTATATATGTCCGTGTTAGTTCCCCAGCACCGCTTGACAATCAGTGTTGGTATGTTTACGCCCACGTATCTTAGTGGCTCGGCAAAAACGTCAGATAGAATAAGTACCACACTTTAAAGAGTCTTGAAGGTGGCGCTTGGCTTAGGTGTTAGCGTGTTGCACTCACGATTGCGAGATCGCGGTTTCGATTCCCAGACCGGGCGTTGCAATCATTACGTCATCTGACACGTGGCACATTATGCACCTGTACAGGTAATGTCGATATGATGGTGGGAGTGAGCTTATGTGAGCACAAACATTCGATCAATATAAACAAATCATCTTTGTGGTCGTCTAACGGCAAAAGAATCCGTGATATACAGTAATCACTCGACTATCGCGGACGTTACGTTCGATAACATCCTGCGATAGGTGAAAATCCGCGAAATGGAAACAGTACTGTACTATATAGATTAAAAAATTATTTTTATAATTTGTATATAGTTATTTGATTATAAATTGAAAACAACACGGAGGCATCGACGTAAGCTTAAATAATAAAATAATAAACCACGATAGGTGAACCGTGATAGGTGAACCGGGATATGGCGAGGGATGACTGTATACATATATATATATATATGTGTGTGTGTGTGTGTGTGTGTGTGTGTGTGTGTGTATCACTTACTGTATCGACAACCTGATATTACCGCTGGCTAGGCGAGCAGGTGGACATTCTACCTGCCTGAATAGACAACATTCTATTGCATTATGATCTATTTACACCGGCCTGGGAATCGAACCCATGGTCATGCAATCGTGAGCACAACACTAACGATTACGCCAGGCGCCTTCATATTTATACACACACACATTGTCCCCCCTCTCTCTCTGTCTATCTCTCTCACATGTATATTAACATGCATGTAGATATATACTTATACATAGATATACACACATGTTGGCACTCCGTCGGTTACGACGACGAAGGTACCTGTTGATCCGATCAACGGAACAGCCTGCTCGTGAAATTAACGTGCAAGTGGCTGAACATTCCACAGACACGTGTACCCTTAACGTAGTTCTCGGGGAGATTCGCCGTGGGACAGTGTGACAAGGCTGGCCCTTTGAATTACAGGTAGAACAGAAACAGGAAGTAAGAGTGAAAGAAAGTTGTGGTGAAAGAGTACAGCAGGGTTTGCCACCATCCCCTGCCGGATCCTCGTGGAACTTTAGATGTTTTCGCTTAATAAACACTCACAACGCCCGGTCTGGGAATCGAAACCGCGATCCTACGACCGTGAGTCTGCAGCCCTAACCACTGGGCCATTGCGTCTCCATTATACACACATATACACAGGTGCAGGCACAGAAGCAAACACATATATTTGCATTTACCTAGGCATATATACGTACATATACGCATGTGTGTGTATGTGGGGGTGTTGTGTTAGGAAAATGGCTGATAAATAAAGAAATAGATAGATGTAGGCATGTTGGTGTTCTAAAAATCGTCTGCCTCTGCAGGAAAAAAAAAATTGTGTTGTTTCAGTATTCTCTCTCAGACATTTTTCCAAAATTAATGCTGGCTGCTGTTGCAGAAAGCATTATAAATTGGAAGACGAAAATAAAACACACACACAAAAAAAAAAAAATTAAAATGAAAAATACGTCGTCTCATTTGAATTTGGACATAGAACAATAAAGGAGCGGGGTACAGGGTGCAAAGACAATGGTAGATTTCGGGGTGGGATTTAAATTAAACTGGCAAGAACTGAATATAATAGAAACATATAAACAGAGGAATAAAAACATATAAATATATAATTGAAAACATAACGCCAATTTGAAATTATTCTAGCGGCATGCTTTCAGCACCCCAGCATTGACACCAAATATAGTTCGTGCATTCATTGGGTAATTTTATGTTATTTAGGATTTCTTGTTTTACTTCTTTTTCTATTTCTTAATTTGTTTTTTTTTTGTACCTCCATTTTGCGTTTTGTGATTTTTTTCGTTTGTTTGTTTGTTTTTGGTATTGTTTAGTTTTTTTTCCTCCTGCTTAGAGTATGACTTGTTTAAAACTGTCAGCTCGAGCAAACTAACTGCAGACGACAGCTGCTTAATCACCTTCACCACCACCACCATCGCCGCCGCCGCCACCACCTCATCATCATCATCATCATGAACATAGAAACCGGGAAACCGGGCCCATGAGCCTGGCTAGGCTTGAAAAGTGCGCATAGTAAAAAAATATATATATATATGTATGTATGTACTATGTATGCATGCCTCAATGGTTAGTGCGTCGGACTCACAATCATGAGGTAGTGAGTTCGATTCCAGGACCGAGTTGTGTTATATTATTGAGCAAGACACTTTATTTCACGTTGCTCCAGTTCACTCCTGCTATGTCTAGTATACTCAATAACCACGTACGGGACAGAACATATTTGAGTTTATCTAAATGATTTAGGTTGGGAATGTGATAAAATAATCCTCTCTACTATAAGCACAAAGTCTGAAATTTTGGGGTGAAGGGGACTAGTCAATTACATCGATCCCAGTGCTCAAATGGTGCTTATTTCATCGACCCCGGAAGGATGAAAGGCAAAGTCGACCTCGAGTGGAATTTGAACTCAGAACGTAAAAGACAGACGAAACACCACTTAGCATTTTGCCCGGCGTGCTAACAATTCTGCCAGCTCACCACCGTATGAATGTAAAGAGATAATGAAAGAAGTATCAATTCAATAATTAGTGTTAGTATTGTCCTCCCTATTCTGCAAATACTTCTTTCAGAGAAATTTCTGGAAATATTGGAGTATCCTTCAAACTAATTTTTTCTACATAATTGCAAAGAAATTGTCAAAACGTATGTGTAAAACAAAGTCGTGACGAGTGAGATATCGCCCATCCCATGTTTCTTTTTTTGTTTTTACATTAAATAAAGATATAATGGTAAGGTACTCTGTCTGAAAAGTCCTCCCTATTCTGCAAGTGTCATGTTTAGATAACTAGAAGAGAGGAGGCGAAACCTAGACAAAAACATTTAAGAGACATAGAAGCTGGGAGTAGAAAAGTACAAAATTTTTGTAAGAGTAGATCGTTAGGGAACAAATGATTTATAGAGAGAGAAAAATATGATCTAGCAGATGTAATAGGAGCAGAAAATTTCATTAAAAATATCCATTTTTCCTGAAAGTTATAAGGAAACAAAGACGTTGGATGGAAGGATAAGCTTCTGTATGCCCAACAGACGTATGTAAATCAAAGTCAGATTTATTAATCAGCTTTCTATTTCTTGTAATGACACCCAACTAATATAAAAGAGTACTGGAATAGACGTAATCTCGTTGACTCTGGATTAAGCGTATAATTTGTAAATAGTAACGATGGAAATATTTGGGTAACCTTTATATTCCGTGAACTTAAACAGACGATAGAAAAAACGCTTCCTCCTCACTAAATTGAAATGTCGTATTGAATAAGAATTGTGACTGAATCGTGCATTTGAAATATTCAATAATAAAAGAAATTCAAAAATCGCATTTTGTTAACAAAAAACTCCTAAGCTATTTCCAGACAGACTAACCTTTAATAGCTACTTCATTTTAGTAAAAGTTACTTAATTCCACAAAAATAATAAACTGCATTCTCCATTATTGTTTAGTTTATACAGGTATGTCTACGTTGATGGATTTATTACGTGTATGTCTGTGCTTTGCTTGCGCTCAAATTTCCAGAAATTTTATTCACTAATTTCATTTAATGTTAGTAAGACAAACGTATTATGGTGTAAGTAAGACACGAAATTTTGAGTAACCATAGGATATAAACTGGAACTATATAAACCCACGCTGTAATTATTTATTGCCCCTTGCGTTTTAGGTAATCTTTTCTTCATAGTATTACTGTGCACACGAGCTTTCAATGAGAGCACTTTACGAAAAATCTATGCTCGTGAGCACACACATATAATTATATATATTTTAATATATGTAAAAACACGTGAGTGTATGTATGCAAACATACACACACCGCACACGTATAGGTGTATACATATATACATGCATGCATTAAAGTATATAAAATAAACAGGGATGCAGCAAATATCCACTCATAAATATAGATGCATATATATATATATATACATATATATATATATATATATATATATATATGCGAGTAAAAATAAATACAAAAAAAGGTGGATTTTTTTGTATGATTGTGTATAGAGGAATATATTATTTTGCTTAAAAGAGTTCCAACACTGTCTGTTTTTTATGTTTTATTTATATTCCTGCAGAACTAATGTGGGGTATAGAATATGGAATATACAATATATAATATAATATACAATATATAATATAAAATAAAATAAAAATGGATGGCACCATGAAATAAAGTATTGAATGTAGATGAAATATTGAGTGTTCAATATAAAGGATCAAATATATAAATATATAAATATAAATATATATATATAAAGGCGACTCGAGTTTCAGGGCTATTTCCCTTCGTCATGGCCGGTATGACAGTCTTACCGGCCATGACGAAGGGAAATAGCCCTGAAACTCGAGTCGCCTTTATATATATATATTTATATTTATATATTTATATATTTGATCCTTTATATTGAACACTCAATATTTCATCTACATTCAATACTTTATTTCATGGTGCCATCCATTTTTATTTTATTTTATATTATATATTGTATATTCCATATTCTATACCCCACATTAGTTCTGCAGGAATATAAATAAAACATAAAAAACAGACAGTGTTGGAACTCTTTTAAGCAAAATTATATATATATATATATATATATATATGTATATATACATATACATAGACATATATATATATATATATATATGTATATATATATAAACATATATATGTATATATGCATTCACACACATATATATATATTCATTTATATACGTATATATATACGTATATATATATATATATATATATATATATATATATATATACATAATACACACACACACACATACACACATAGAATGTATAAGATAAAACACGAACGCAGCATGCTGAAGGATGACGGAAGATGTAGGTCGGAATGAATTTTCATGCTGTTAAAACAAACAATTCCTGAATAATAACAAATCTTGAAAGAGGAAGAGAAAAAAAAAAAAAGAAACGAAAAGCGTTGAGAAGCTGTCTGAAGATTAGAAGGGAACTGACAGAGAACATATGAAAGGAAAAGTGTGATGTTTAGATAACTGGAAGAGGAGAGGCGAAACCTGGACGAAAATATTTAAGAGACACAGAAGCTGGGAGTAGAAAAGTACAAAATTTTTGTAAGAGTAGATCGTTAGTGAACAAATGATTTATGGAGTACTAGTAGTAGTAGTAGTAGTAGTAGTAGGAGCGTGGAGGGGCAATGGCCCAGTGGTTAGGGCAGTGAACTCACGGTCATAGGATCGCGGTTTCGATTCCCAGACCGGACGTTGTGAATGTTTATTGAGCGAAAACACTTAAAGCTCCACAAGGCTCCGGCAGGGGATGATGGCGAACCCTGCTGTACTCTTTCACCACAACTTTCTCTCACTCTTACTTCCTCTTTCTGTTGTGCCTGTAATTAAAAGGGTCAGCCTTGTCACACTGTGTTACGCTGAATATCCCCGAGAACTACGTTAAGGGTACACGTGTCTGTGGAGTGCTCAACCACTTGCACGTTAATTTCACGAGCAGGCTGTTCCGTTGATCGGATCAACTGGAACCCTCGACGTCGTAAGCGACGGAGTGCCAACACACACAGAGATGTAGGAGCACTCCGTCGGTTACGATGACGAGGGTCCCAGCTGATACGATCAACGGAAGAGCTTGCTCGTGAAATTAACGTGCAAGTGGCTGAGCATTCCACAAACACATGTACTCTTAACGTAGCTCTAGAGGAGATTCGGCGTGACACAGAAAGTGACAAGGCTGGCCCTTTGAAATACAGGTACTACTCATTTTTGTCACCTGAGTGGACTGGAGCAACGTGAAATAAAGTGTCTGGCTCAAGGACACAACGCGTCGCCGGGAATTGAACTCACGACCAACGGAACTGATCTCGAAACGACATGTTTGCAAAGCGACAGTCTTAAATTCTTAACCACACAGATATGTCCGTACCTAATGATATGAAAATAAAAATAACACCATATGAAAAGAAAATTACAGATAAAATGGAATGAGTTTTAAAGTGAAACTAAAGCGATGAAACAGAGAAAGCTGAACTAAAATAGAAGCCAAGAGTTAAGAGAAAGAGTTGAGAAGAGATCGCGAAGAAACAAGTACAGAATGCAATTAGTTACAAATATCAGGAATTCTTCATGTATTTTTTTCTCTTTTATTTTTATGTGATATATTTTTTTTATTTAAAAATTTTATATCTTCTACTCGAAAAATTGACAGGCTGGAAAAATAACGAAAGAAAAATAAGTAAACGAGAAATTAAAATAGAAACAATGCAAAAAAAAAAATGCCATTAAAAAAAACAGAAACAAACTTAAATATAAATATTTAAAAGAGAAAAAAGAAAATAATCACCTATTTTATATTATAGCAACTTATTACAAGCTGACAGAGACAAAATGTGAGTAAATTTTCATTACTGAAAACAATAAAGACAAAATACTAAAAGACTAAAAGAATATATAAGAATAAAGCTGGAAAGACTAAACCAAAATATATTCATCTATTGAGAAACTAAAACAAAAGCATAATAAATAAAAAAAAAATCTCGATGATGTTGATGATGATGATGATGAAGGTGGTGATGACGATGATGATAATGAAGGCGGTGATGATGAAGATGATGATGTTGAAGATTATGAGGTTGATTATGACGATGATGATCTTGATAGGGGAGGAGGAGGAGGAGATGGAAATATAACTAATTTATTGCGTATAAATTTTAACAGCAAAACTTTATATGCACCTGCAAGGATTATATAAACACCCGTTATGATGCACTGGGTCAGAGGAAACCTCAATTATTGGAATCAAAGCGCTTCATTACCAGGAAGGAAGACCTATGATGAGAGGGTTTGGTCAACCAGTTAACCGGAAGTTGAGTGGAGTAATCTTTAATAACTGCTGTTGAATCTATTAAAGAAAAAAGAAATAGAATATATCAAGGAAGTAATAATGCAGAACAATTGTTTATAGTGTTAACTAGTTAAAGTATTAGTTGCGGTTATTAGAAATGTTTTCACAATAAACGTGCAAGTAAAAAAAAAAGATACATGACTAATTTCTTAGACATTAAAATGAAAAATGCATAGTGAGTTCTAAAATGTTTGCTCTTAAAGAAGAAGTGTGAAAAAGCTGTCCGATGCATATAGGTGGAACAGACAAAACGTGGTAAAAATGTAAAAACTATGTCTGATCTGATGGACTTCGATGAATGAAAGAAAAGGGATTCGACATTCCAGATATGTGTAGCTTACAGCCATTACGATGCCCGAAAGATTGGAAATAATGGTGGACTAGAGATAATGGAGTTATTTATTTATTTTAATGTCTTGTTAGAAGTTTCTTCGGGTTAAGTAGCCCATCCTGCTCAAGAAGTCTCTGAATAATGTTCGTTTAAGGATGCTGAACAAAACACCCATGTTTCAAGAGGTGAATTATTCAAAACCCAAACAATTTCTATATGCGCTTGGACTGGCAATGCTACCGGGGGGCGCTACCGGTTCGAGATAAACTCTACACGCTGTCAGACGGACTTTTCCGAAGTGCGAGCAAAGTGACGAAACCGCTCTGCACAGTCTCGTTCAATGTCCGAGTATTGCTAATTTCAAGAAGGTCTTCTTTTCTCTTCTACTCAGCTCTTTTGTTAAACTCTTCCTTGCCCATCATTTCATCTGCATTTACACCTATATCTTGCACGACATATTGCAGCAGGTCTTCATCACTATTTATCAAATCCTCGGCAAGAGTTCTCCTTTCACTCCTAATACAATAATAGGTCTATACTAACTATTATTATTATTATTGGGTGAGAGAGCAGTCCATGCCAGCAAAGTGACACTGGGGTAAAATATACGAAGCCCAGTATACCCATCATCACAACCATATGTCCGTGACATGGCGATCTCATAGCAAGATAAACAGCGCATGACTTTGCAAGTGGAGTCAGTTAGAATTTTCTTCAGGTTGAGTAGCCCATCCTGCTCAAAAGATCCCTGAATAATGCTTTTTAAGGATGTTGAACGAAACACCCATGTTTCCAAACGTGAATTATGCAAACGCCAAAGAATTCCTCTCAACACATGGCTATGATGCACCCCCACTATGCTCAACTGGTTAAGATCAAACAACTGAGAAGCAAATCTGTGATGCTGAGCAGAATATTTACTGTAACCCAGCTTTTATACCAAGACAAAACAATGTACATGGTAACACTTCCAATCTGTTTAGATCAGAAGCCATGAGAGCCACTGCTTGGTACTGCATCAGCGCATTTTATTATTGTTATTATTATTATTATTATTACTATCATCATCATCATCATCATCATCATCATCATCATCATCACTATTATTATTAAGGCAGCAAACTGGCAGAATAGTGAGCATGCCAAACAAAATGCATAGTGACATTTCGTTCGTTTTTTCGTTGTGTCCAAATTCTGCCAAGGTCGACCTTGCATTTCCTCCATTTGAGATCGATGAAATAAGTGCCAGTTTAATTATCGGATCAATTTAATCAACTAGTCCTTACCTCTAAAATTTCAAGCCTTGTACCGATATATGAACAGTTGAATATTAAATTTGTTCCCGCGTCGGACAAAATGCCGTGCAGAATTTGTTTCGGTTCATTTGGTTTTTAGTAAATTCTAGTCGAAGCTAACTTTCAAGAAAGTAACAGTTAACGTTAGAGATTAAATATAATGAAGTTTTCCTAAATCTGGAGGCGTGTGGCCAAGTGGTTACCATGTCGGACTCATGGTCGTAAGATCCTGGTTTCAATTCCTGGACTGGGTGAGGCATTGTGTTCATGATCAAGCCACTTCATTTCACGTTGCTCTGTTGTTGTGTGGACGCCCCCTTGCGATAAGTAGGCTAGTCCAATACGTATAAATAGCTAGACGAAAAGCGTAGAGCTAGAATAGAGGAGCGAGACGGAGCTGTCGGTAGATTAGACGTTAAGTTCGGCAGAGTCCAGTCGTCGAAAGTGAGAGTTGAGTAGAGGTCAACAGCACGCGCGATATAACACTTTGGTTCACCGTCGAGCAAAGATGAGTACGCTTGCGACGGACCGGCGTCACATCCAGGAAGTA
Organism: Octopus bimaculoides; assembly: GCF_046866305.1. NCBI lineage: Eukaryota > Metazoa > Mollusca > Cephalopoda > Octopoda > Octopodidae > Octopus > Octopus bimaculoides. The sequence goes on from NC_142935.1 coordinate 25,327,823, forward strand.
AATACATATACGCCATAGCAACTGGGAAACCGGCTCTTATGATTTCTTAGGGCGCGAAAAGAATGCTCCTGCTCTCTTTTTCTCCCTCCCGCTACCATCTACATTATGCTCTTCCACGTTACGCAAAATCAATATCTATTAGTATAACTAAATCCTATTTAGTAGTGTTTGCTCTAGCAATTTCCACTAACATAACTGAATTTACACGATTTGCACTAAAACTAAACCATCCACTAACTAGACATATTCATTCAACGATTTCCACTGTTATCACAAAATTCAAAACAGCCCAGCTGGTAAATATTCTCAATAAATATTCTGAAAATATGGTTTCCTCTATGAAGATATCATTGTTTCAGTTCTATTAGACATTAGTAATTCCATTTCGTTTTAAAGATTTTGACATAACCAGTCATTCTTTAAAATAGAGGAAACTATGTAATTTTTCTTTACCTTCTTTTAAGATTTACGAGATTTTTTTGGCTTTAGTTTCTTGTTTCTTTTTTTTGCGTTGTATCTCTTGCTGTAACTCGAGTAAAGAATAGATAGTTCTTGGAGCTTATTATCATGAGCTGGTATATGTATGCTGTCATGCTATGATAAAATAAAAACGTTGCATCAACTAAAAAAATAATAATAAATATACATTGCATATATTGTACAAAAGGAAAGAACAATGATAAGATAGGAATTCAATTTAGATTATATATGTATTTCATCATAACACACATAATTTTACATACAAGCACACACGTATCTGCATCTACAAATACACCTAGAAACAAATGCATACACACACGGACATTTACGTACATACACTCACCAAGAGATATATGTATATATATGTATAAATATATATGTACATATGAATGTATATGATTATATGTTTGTATTTCTATAAATGTATGTGTATACTTTTTTGTGTGCGTTAGAATGAGACGGTTACAAACTGCAAATCTAAATCACGTATATGTCTTTTCTTGAAGTAATGCTTATGCTACAAAGAAAGGTCCAAACCTCATTATATTGTGGATCCTGAGGGCTTAATGACGTTTTGTTTCGATGACTTTTAATCATGACAGAAAACCAAATTCTACCACTCCCAGGGCTTTACTATATGTAGCAACTTGAAAATGATATCTGTTGATCCTCGAATGATAGATCATCTAAGAGAAATGACGTAGGAACAACATTTCCAAATGCTTCAATATGAGGAGATACACTTCCGTTTCAAAAAAACATGTCCTCTTTACACAAACTTGGAATAATTTCGTTATTGTAAAATGTTCAGTGAAATTAGTGTCTCTGCTTTATCGTTTATTTGTTTCAGTCATTGGACCACAGCCATGCCAGGGCAGCGCCTTGACGGGTTTTAGTTGAACGAATCGACTGCAGTATTTATTTATTTATTTTTTTTAATCCGGTACCTTATCCTATCGAGCTCTTATGTCGAACCGCTAAGTTTCCGGAGACATAAACAAACAAAAACCGGTTGACAAGCTGTAGTAGGTAGGATCTCTCTGTCTCTCTCTCGCACACACACACATACACACACACGTATATATATATATATCGTAGTTTCAGTCTATCAGGTCCACACACAAATACAGGTAAGGTTTCCACAATTTTAAAAATTAAAAAGTAAAAACCATGGGATTGCACATAAAAAGTTACCCTCCGAGACACAAATCCGGGCAAGGTCGGTTATGAAAAACCAGAGGTCGCCCATGCATACCAGCCTCCCATTCTCCACGCCACCGATGTTATCCAAAGGAAAGGCAAAGGCCGACACATCTTGGCACCAGTGGCGTTGCAACTCATTTCTACAGCTCAGTAAACTGGAGGAACGTGAAATAAAGTGTCTTGCCCAAGAACGCAACATCCAGCAGATGCGGGAATCGAACACACAGCCTCATGATTGTGAACTCGAGGTTCAAACCATTGAGCTATGCGCCTTCGCAATTTAACAATCCATCAATTACTAACGTAGATAAATTAGAACAATTTTCAAAATATAATTACAGACGCCTGTAGGGAAAAAAAAATTGATATCATTACTACATCACAGTCTACAGGATAGCATTCAAATATATGGAAACATTATATAACTAAAAACAAAGCAGATATTTAGATTGCCTCTTGTCTCCCTGCCTTTGGTATATCTACTCCATCAGAGCTAGGTAGGGTTTACACTACAACCCCACTCCCACTCCATCAACGTCATCAACAACAAAACAACAATAGCAACAACAAACAATTCTTCTAGCTACCCCAACTCATCATACCTACTGGTATCCTACCAGTTGTTTATCTCAGCTAAAACCTCTTCAGACGCTCTCTCACTATCATAGAACGCCACACTATGTTTCATCTACAAGCAGAACAAGATCTACCAACAGCTGGTTACTTTTCATTATTCCCAATAGCAAGGCTGCGAGCTGGCAGAATCGTTAGCATGCCGGGCAGAATGCTTAGTTGTATTTCGCCCGCCGCTACGTACTGAGTTCAAATCCACGCTGGGGTCGACTTTGCCTTTCATCCTTTCGGGGTTGATAAATTAAGTACCGGTGAAACAGCGGGATCGATGTAATCAACTTGTCCCCTTCCCACAAATTTCAGTCCTTGGGCCTCCAGTAGAAAGGGTTATTTCCAACAGCACGCAGTAGATGGTAACTACAGAGAACATCTAACAGAGAGCTGCATTTTCATTCAGGACTTCAAGAAAAACAATACTATTTCCAACCACATCAACAAAGTCCTAGGAAATATCAAACACGCAAAGCACAAAAGCAAAAATTCGGAAAACCCAATCGGAAAGTTCCATTTAGACAATTTCATTATATCTTTGATTTGGACCAAGATTGATCACGCCTAGAATGAGATTCTTCAATCTGAAATTTTTTACAGCGTGTTCTGTCTGTTTCTCATCAAAAATTTCCTATTAAACTAATCTGTTGCAAAAATGACTGATTACATGCGCCCTCACACAGGTTCATAATTCATCAACTGCTTGCTGTTACTTGTAACCACATTTCTACAAAGAAAGAGCTAACCTTCACTTTCATTTCCTTAAAATTTCTGCACACAAGTGTCATCGTCTTTACACTGGGCCCCAAAACAACGAGTCGTTTTTTTTAAAATGTTATACGTTTCATTATTTACAATAATCCAACTACAACGGAAATCATACATCATATTTAATGAAGGAGTCGACACATCAAATGATTACATTATTTTGTCAATTAGTGCAATTTTTATTAACCAAGAAATGATGGAGGACATGATGGAACTGGGCGTAACCAAATACCAGAAAGTATATTGTAGATTTATTACCAATTGCTCTAATTACCCGAATATGATCATACTAAGGCTTTGAGATCAAATCTTTTCAAGCACTTTTCCCCGACAAACGTGCCATGCATATGACCTATAGCTTTGCTTAAATATTTGGCGTGAGTGCGAAAAGGCAAAAAATATTTAAGAAACTTAAAGTCAGCAAATTGATAGAATGTTTAGATTACTGGATGTAAAGACTGTCTACACTGTCTACACGTGATGTTCAAATTCCGCCAAGACCAACTTTGCTTCTACCTGTCGGGGGGAAAAATAAAGCATAAATTAAAGGTGGCGAATTAACGGATCCTTGAGAGGATCGGACGATGATATCTGAGTGTTCTGGCAGCAATAACTGCGACTTTACTGGGGTAAGCTCTATCGGGCCAAGTAACTACCTTTCCCTTAGACAGGAATCTGCTGAATGGAGAGAAGAAACTGCAAACATGAAGGGCAAATAATAGACATCCTCAAAAGGTTTTATCAAGGCTGACACGTATATATTCAGAAGCGCGGTAGGCCTCGATTGACAGACGTCCTACATTTAGAAAACTAATATGTGTTCATTTAAGTTCGTATGTATTTCTTTGAGGTCGAAGCAATCCTTGCTCCCCACCCAACTCTTTTAAAACAAATCTAATGTTGTTTTCGCTCTTATAATAAAGTTGATGATGTATCTTAGCATTATGCCATATATAGAAAAATATGTTGAACATTGCTGCTGTGAAAATTTCATTAATCGGAATAAATGATTAATAATTCCGGAGATATATGTGATATGTAATAAACTACTACACTATATATATTGATATAATTTTGGAAAAAAAAATTATTCTTGACCTAAAATCTATGACCCGGATATAAAAACAGCATTAAACTGGATTTGGGAAGAGAGATAAAAATCAAAATCGAAATAATTATCCCATGCTTTGTCCACCACGAGAATTTCGCAAAAAAACGCACAATAAAATGCAAACAACACATTGTGGCGGATATCGTTATAAATGCATACATGCACTCAGATATGCATGAATAAAGACATGTATCCAAAAACACACACACACACTGACACACAAACGCACGTACATACACATTATGATGTAGACACAGGGACTAGAAAAACAATAGTGCGGACTCAATTACGCACACTAAAGCCAATAAAAAAGCACAGATGTTTCTAGAATATATTGAAGCCAAGTGTATAAATATTTGTTAATAAGTTTCTTTGTTGATTTTTCCAATAATTTCGAACTGACAAGTGTCAATTTTATTCAAACTGCTAAATAAAGTATGGTAAATGATACACCTTTTCATCTGCCAGGAAAAATATCAATAAGGAACTATGGGAGAAAAAAATCAATAAAATGATATTAGGAAAATATTTAGGTCGTTTACTTAATGAAAGTTGTTGACAGAAAGATGGTTACTTCCACATACTACGCAAAAAATGTGTGTATATCTATCTATCTAACTAACTATCTATCTATCTATCTATCTATCTATCTATCTATCTATCTATCTATCTATCTATCTATTATCTATTTCTCTCTCTCTCTCTCTCTCTCTCTCTCTCTCTCTATATATATATATATATATATATATATATATATATATATATATATATATATATATATATATATATATATATATATATAAATATATATGTGTGTAGGCGTGTGTGTGTATTGATATAAGATGACAATACACCGAATTGAAAACACATGAATGCATAGATGCGTTTGTCTGGTTACAGTTATATGTGTGATTTTTTTGTTCTTTGAGTTGTTTCTACATGTTTACACACACACACACACACATACACACACACATACACACACATACACACACACACACACGCGCACATATACATACATACTACAAACATATATACGTGTATGTGTGGTGTGGGGGCGTCTGTAAAAAGTATGTAATTTATATTTGACTCCAATATGTGTTTCATCTTTATTTCATCTTTATATTTTGGCTTCTTGTTTCATAAGATTTCTAAATATGTTGGCAACTTGTCGACTTCAATTTCTACATTATATTTCCAATGTTAATAACATAAGTTTATTATGGAAACTACAAGAACGGGGCGGTTTTCTGGTGAAGCTTAATATATGACTGTTATAAAAGTTCAGGAGTAGATAAATGATATTAGACTAAACGAGAGAAAAAAAAAAAGATTGAATCATTTCAATCATATGAAATTGCTTAAAGGTAGGCAATATGATAAAGACACCTGGTGAGGGATGTATTAAGATATTCGTGACTTGGGAAATACAGCTCTTCCTTTGCTACTAATGTAATTGTTGTGTTGTACGAAATCTTAAAGGAGGTTCTCACTGTACAATATAATTTGATCTATGACAATTTAATAGATGATATCTCATTTGAGTGTTCGGCTGAAGATATAGATAATCTTGTGTTAGATGAGATAAGTCCAGGAAGGGAATTGGGTTATGAAAATAAAATAAAACATACGAATGTATACATGATTGAATCGTTTAGTTTAATGTTTTTATGCACATTTTCTTGTTACAAGCGAATATTATATTATATTGTATCATATTATATATATATATATATATATATATATATATATATATATATATATATATATATATATATATATATATATATATATATATATATATATATATATATATATATACACATGAGAGGTATTGGTATCCAGAAGACCCAAGATAGCAAGTAAGGCTATGTAAGTACTACGGGAGCATCGTAGTCGTTGTCTCATTTTATTTAACATATATACATATATACTTACATGTGTGGGCAGTTTAGCTTAATCGGTCTAAGAGCACCGCGACGCGTAATCACGGAGGTGTGAGGTCGAGTCACATAGCTGGACGCCAACAGTTTTTTCTGCAAATTAGGGGTAGCTTATCCTGTTCAGGCTATATTATTAGCATTATCTTGCGTTTGAGAATTTAAAAATCACTTCTTTAATTTTCTGAGTGGATTTGGTAAACAGAAACTGAAAGAAGCCTGTCGTATATATATATATGTGTGTGTGTGTGTGCATGTGAGAGTGCGTGCGTGCGTGCGTATGTGTTTGAGTGTTTGTCCCCCAACATCGCTTGATAACCGATGCGGGTGTGTTGACGCTCAAAATGTCTTTGAATAAGGGTTGTTTAAGGATTATGTACGAAGCACCCATGTTCTTATGGGTTTGTTTGATTAAACACCAAATAATCCCTCTCAAAATATTGTTATGTTGCTTCCCTCACCATTCTTGCTCGTGATTAAGAAGCTCGTTCCCAAACCACCTGGTCTTCGGTTCAGTCCCCATGCGCGGCACCTTGGGGAAATGTCATCTAATATAGCCAAAGGCGGAGCAAAAATTTTTCAGTTAGATTTGGTAAATGAATGCAGGAAACCCATCGTATATATGTTTAGTTATATATATATATATATATATATATATATATACGTTTGTGTGTGTTTGAGCGTTCGAGTATATGTGCATGTGCGTGTTTGGTCTACTACTACTTGTCAACCGGTGTTCGTTTGTTTATGCTCCCATTTCTTACCGATTCGGTAAAAGACAAAAGATAGATGTATGAATATTTGCGTGTTTATGTATGCGTACGTGCATGTGTGTGCGTGTGTTTGTGTATGTGAATTAATTATATCACTAGATAAAGCTTTAGTCTAATTACATGCACTCTGTTTCCCAACATTTTCAAATGTCTATATCTTGGTAACAATCTTTAACAAGTTTCAATACTATTTTGACCTCATCAGGAAAGAATACCACAGTAAATATAGAAGATTATACAAAATGAAAATAATACAATGAAAATTTAAGTGCACGTTGACTGCTAACCTTTCTGTTTTGCTTCTTGCGTATATATTTCTCCCTATCGTTCTAATGATCTATGCATTAAATATGTTTAACACTAACTATTGTCTTCCTTATATGAATAGAAGTCTTTCATATACTTTCCACTGCAGAAATCTGAAACATCTCCAGCTGTTGTGAATCAGCATAATTTATGCGGCGGATTAGTGTTTGAAGTAATCAGTGTGTGACCAAAAATGCATTTATCTACAATTTGTTGATTAATCCCACGTCAACCATGATCTGGCTGACAAAACTCATTGAAGCCATCTTTTTCTTTTTTTTTTTCAGGAAGTATCACACCAGGACTGCTTTTATCCTATATTTTTTTCTTACTTAACCGAAAGGCCTAAGAGGAGATTTGGCTGTTATTTCTTACATGACAATTATCTTTATACCAGTTGACTCTTTGTTTCAGTTATTTGAAGGGACTTCCAGTTGTGAGAAATGCGTTTTTCTGAAAGAAAAAGTTCGCCTTTTTATAAATAATACATTTTGTGAACTCGTTCCAGCGTCGGAAACATGATGTGTACTATTTGCCCCTGTGATTTTAGTTCTGAGTTCAAATCCTGCTGAGATCTACTTTGCCTCTCATCGTTTCGGGGCTATTAAATGATATACCAGTTGACTAATACCCTTCTGTCAAAAATTACAAGCCTTATGATTAAATTTGAAACAATGATTATATGTACAGAATGGTTGAGCGTCAAAAAAATACGGGAAGTTATTTTTTTCAGACTTTCTTATATCAAAACCTACCAAGGCTAACTTTTCCATTATCCCTTCAGAATCGATGAAATAATACTGGGATAGATAGTAACGATTTGTCTTCTCCCTAAATCAGGAATAATTTTGATTATTATAACTATTATTATTGTGACAAATAAAGGCGGCGAGGTGGCAGAATCGTTAGCACACCGGACGAAATGCTTGGCGGTATTTCCTCTGTCTTTACGTTCTGAGTCCAAATTCCGCCGAGGTTGACTTTGCCTTTCATCCTTTCGGGGTCGATAAATTAAGTACCAGTTACGCACTGGAGTCGATGTAATCGACTTAATCGCTTTGTCTGTCCTTGTTTGTCCCCTCTATGTTTAGTCCCTTGTGGGCAATAAAGAAATAGGTATTTCTTCTGTCTTTACGTTCTGAGTCCAAATTCCGCCGAGGTTGACTTTGCCTTTCATCTTTTAAGGTTCGATAAATTAAGTATCAGTTGCGTACTGGGGTCGATAAATTAAGTACCAGTTGCGTATTGGCATCGATCTAATCGACGGACTCCTCCCCACTCCCAAATTTCAGGCTTTCTGCCAATAGTAGAAAGGATTATTGTGGCAAATATCTGGCAGAGTGGTCAACACTGTGATCACAACTGTCAGTTTCAGGTTTTCGTTCGTCGGTCAGTTGTGATGATAACTCTCCGACGAACGGAAGCGTGAAACTGAGTAAGAGTTTGTGAAGATGTTTTTTTTTTTTGGTTTTAATAAAAAGCATATTACTCTATCTTCGGTATTCGAGTACTATATTTTATTCCACCTTGTTTTGCATTTATGTGCTTACTTGTATATACACACGTACACACACATACATAATATTTATACACTCCTACTCCACCTTCGTTATCATCATCACCATCACCATCACCATTATGATTATTATTATTAGTATTATTATTATTATTATTATTATTATTATTATTATTATTATTATTACATAAAATATCGATATCAAATGAAAACTATGTATACAACGGTGGTAATGGTGACGCTGGCACCGGCGGTGGTCGTAGACGTGTTGATGGTGGAGTGACAAGACACAAACAAAATCAACACCAACGATAAGATGAAACGAAACAAAGTTTTTTATTGTTGTTGTATTTGTTGTCATTGTAATTATTTTTCTTCTTCAATACAAAGAACAACGATTGAAACTCTTTATCGAATAAATTTTCTCTTATATTCTTTTCGCAGACTAAACTAATCGTTTGTTTTTATATTCATTTATATAGTCTTTATTAATGAGTTTTTGGCAAGTTTTGTTAAGGACGGATATCTCTGCGGAACCATGAAATAACGAACTGGTATGAGTTACGATTCAGTCTGACGAGAGATCGCTTTCATAATAATCATTGGGCAACAATTTTAGTATCTTTTTAGTTTCATTATCGTTAGTGAATACGTTGTTGTTGTTGATGTTGATGTTATTACTGGGTTTTTTTTCGCTACGTTGCTTTCGTAGTTTTGTTTTCTTTTTGTATTTTAATATTTTGTATGTATTTTGTATTGTTTGTGTGTTTTTTTTTAATATTTCCGTTGTTTATTTTATAGTGTTATTTCTTGTTCAAAATTTATTTTGCTCTTCTTTTGGTGCCATTCATATGTTATTTGATCTGCTGCTATAGAATCCTGTTTATTTTTTTTCTTCTTCTTTTCTTGCGGTTGATGACTGCTGCTGAGATAGCATTACAGACACAATAACAACAACAGCAACATTAATAAATGATAACAACAAGATCATCATCAACAACAACAGGTTTAATCATAACTGCAAGATCAGTATCACTGGCGTTGATTAAGGGGAGAGACCATTAATAATAACCCTGATGGAGATGAGGAGGAGGAGAAAGATTAAGAATGCTCAGAAATAAGTTACAATTTATAGTCGCCTTCATACCACACACAAACAAAAATCACTTGAATAATAAAATCATATATTTTTTTTCTTCTAAATTAAGCAACTGGAAGGACAGAAACTCACAGAAAGGTGGCATGGAGATAATGTGACCTCGATAGCTTTGTCAAGGCCTTTAAGAATATAAATGAGCGGAAGATGTATCATTGTGGATGCGAACCATGATAGCTTAATCGACATATCAATGCTATATGCGATCTAATCGGTAAAGGAGTTCGTATGATATCTGCGTCGTTTTGGGTTCAATCCCCCTGTGCAGTCTATTGCATATGTTTTCTGCTATAATATTCCTTGATGGAACAAAGCCTTATGGCCGAATTTGGTGGGTAAATGATCCAGCCTTCAGTAAATTTTCAGGAAATTCTTTGAATAACTTGCGAACCGACATCATACATGTACACATTTCAGAGTTTTTGCTCCACCCTGTCCCTTTCCTAGGAAGGAATTGGAACTTAGCAAGACAGGGTAACGGAATCAGTTATCAATTGCATAAAGAATTTCTATTGATTACCGACTGAGCTATATATTACTCTAGTGTATTTCTAGACTGCCGTATATATTAGCGAGGATTCAGTAGTGATGTGTTTACAAATAATTCTAACGTTGACTTCATCATGTTAACAGCGGGTAATACATTTCAGAGACGTGTTACCGATTCGGGTACATATTTCACACTGTGTATGAAATTAGAATGACTTAAATCAAAATTATTTACAGTTCTTCAGCGTCAACAAGCAACTGACACGGTAAACTCTCGCCGGACGCATCGGTCTGTTCATTGTAATCAATGGATTTGTATTGCCAGTTTTTAGGGCGATCGAACGTTTGATAAAATAAATATACCAGCCCTAACCATTCAACGCAATTACATAACCTGTTGCTATAATTATCTGCACCGTCTCTTCATATATTACCCTATCGCCTTAAAATTGATCACAAATATCCTGGATCAAGTGCCTTTGAATGCAATATATCAAAATTAAGGTGGTGTACTGGCAGAAATTTAAGAATGCTAGGCAAGATTTCGTTTGTCTTTTCTTTCCGAGTTCGAATGCCGTCAAAGTCAACTCTGCTTTTCCTCCTTTCAGGGTCGATAACATAAATGCTAATTAGACACTGAAATAAATGCAATCAACTCCTTCTCCCCGCGAAGGTGATATACTTATGCCAAATTTATAAACCAATATGATAATCCTTTCGACTTAGCCTGTCATCCTTTCAGGGTCGATAAATTAAGTACCTGTTGCATACTGGGGTCGATCTAACGCACTGGCCTTCTTCCCCCAAAATTTCGGTCATTGTGGCTAGAGTAGAAAAGAATGTGATAATCCCTTCTTTTATACACGCAAAGCCTGAAAGTTTGTTAGGTAGGGGACTAGTCGATTATATTGATGCCAGTGTTCAACTGGTATTTATATTAACGACCACCGGAAGGATTAAAGGGAAAGTGGACCCCGATAATTTTGAACTCAGATCGTAAAGACAAACGAAATGCTGCTAAAGTCTTATCCGGCGTGCTAACGATTCTTTTCTACTCTAGGCACACGGCCCGAAATTTTTGGGGAGGGTACCAGTCGATTATATCGACCGCAGTACACAACTGGTACTTAATTTATCGACCCCGAAAGGATGAAAGGCAAAGTCGACCTCGACGAATTTGAACTCAGAACGTAACAGCAGTCGAAATACCGCTAAGCATTTCGCCCGGCATGCTAACAATTCTGCCAGCATGCCGCCCTTCACATAGCAATATAATAACTGTATAAGTATACCATTATCAATCTCCTTCACAAAGCACCAGTACAAGATCTCACTACTCTCCCAAATAGCATAATTGATGGACAGATCCATGCACATAGCTCATCTTTATACAACAAATAATAAAGATAACAAACAAAGGAATTAAATGTGATGGTATTGCCATAGATTCGAATTCCCTTTACATTTATCCGAAGCAATCTACACAGACACACATGTAAATAACCCACCAAGTATGCTGCAATGATCTGATAGCAATATAATTTCACAAAAATGGCCTCCTGCATTTCAATTGTATTTCATTCAATTCCACGTATATAAATACATCATGCACAGGTGAAGAAGTAGCCTTTGGACATTGGGTTTAGAGGCACTGAGCCTTAGTACTCAGCCACACGATCCAGTTCTGTGTAATACCATGCGAAAGTGTCCTCTGATGTAGCATTTGTTTGGTAAATGCCTTCTGAGTTAAATTTCTTAGATGAAATCGTGCCAAACAACGTCGTATACATACACGTACATACGTTTTTAGACATATGCACAGATAAATGCACACACGCGTATAGCTAGATATTGAGGTATAGGTGTACACAGACATACATACAAACATACATACATACTTACATACACACATACATACATATATATACATATATATACATATATTTGTATACATGTCTGCATATCTGTCATTCTCTCTCCCTCTCTCTCCATTTCTCTCTCCCTCTATCTGTCTATCTGTCTGTCTGTCTATCTATCTATCTATCTATCTATCTATCTATCTATCTATCTATCTATCTATCTATCTATCTATACATACATACATATATACATATATATACATACATAAACACACATGTGTGCGAGTGTATGTATGCATGTTTTATGTATCTTTGTATACTATCATGAATATTTTTTCGGCGATGTATATCAGTAAAATTTAAGCACGTTGTTGAGCAAATCGATAAACTGATGTCTTTGATACAAAATTTATTGTGATGTGAATTGGAAATGCTGTGACCTAGCCAGTGATTAGCCATAACAAACGATGACGCTATTATTTACAAAATGCATGATATAATAACAACCTATGCTTTGACAATATGTCCAACCCAATCAGCACATACTATCAGTGGACAAAGGAATAGTACTCTTAAAAACTTCCAAAAGCACCAGTGGATCGAGTTCCAAAGGGAAAGATTTACAGATTTCAACTATGCTACAATCACCAACATATACACTACAGTAAATACATTCGATAAAATAATTGTAGGTACATTAAGGAATAAAAAAAATTCCCATAAGGAAATACAAATATATACATACACAATAACATAAAAGGAATATTCTGTGATAAAATCTAAGGACAAGCCCAACCGTAATATTTTAGAGCCATAAAGAACAGATGTAAAACTCAACATTGAATAACTAAACGAAATATCAAAGATATAAACTATAGAAATAAAAATTTGTAACCAGGAGAAACCACAAAGGGAAAAATAAAATACTATAGAGTAATTAGCGGCATAAATAAAAACAAGAACTTCACCATGCATCATGTCACAAAAACAATCTAGAAAGCGATACCCATATTCCAATGCTAAGCAAACGCCCTTATTCGTTTCTTGGAAATCAACCATCAAAATCGTACATCGAAAACAAAAATACGAAACAAAACATTAATCAAATTCTTGCTAGACAAGGATTTTTCTATGAGAAATAGAATAAACCTTTCCACTATAGACACGCAGACTGAAATTTTGGGCTAGTGGAGTAGATGAACCGTACTGTTCAACTGCTACTTTTTTTATCGACTTCGAAGGAACGAGAGGCAAAGTCGACCTCGTGAGAATCTGCATTTAGAACGTAGCGATGGGCGAAATACCGCTAAGCATTTCGCCCGGCGTGCTAACGATTCTGCCAGCTCCCGCCTTTCTTTTTTACTCTAGGCACAAGGCCTGAAATTTTTGGGGAGGGGACCAGTTGATTAGGTAGATCGCAGTACATAAACTGGTACTTAATTTATCGACCCCGAAAGGATAAAAGGCAAAGTCAACCTCGGCGGAATAGACACTCAGAACGTAGAGACGGGCGAAATAGCGCAAAGCATTTTGTCCGGCGCGCTAACGATTCTGCCAACTGGCTGCTTTCATCAAAGATAGAATAATAACAAATATTCAAACTCAAAAACCTCAGAGCTTTACAAAATCTGAGATATGCATGAAAGAAAAAAATAATATAGGAGGGTCTGAAGAAATCAAGAGACTCGACAGTACCAAAAACTCTGCAAAAAATATGCAAGAAGTGAAATGGGAACGCTCAAAGATGTTATAACGACCAGAAGTCTCGCCACAATGAAAGATCTCTTGGTCGCAACTGGTCGTTCAGCCGAGTAGCTATGTACTATAAGTCTTCTCGATCAAAGCTGATGTGCGGCTACACTGCCACCACCGTCGATGCCCCCCCCACCACTACCACCACCACCACCACCACCACCACCACAACCGCCACCGCAACAACAGCAACAATAAAACAATATTTTCAAACTAATTAGGCATAGTGTTACATCCATAATTTATACGTATGGAGTGTTTCTGATTGTGCATTGGCTAATAATAAACATCTAAAACTAATTAGATCTATTTCTCAGTCTGTCTCTTCAAGTGCAGAGTTATTTAATGAATAGGCGGGAAATGTTACACGTATAAAAATGCACATTGCTACATACTCTATCATTAAGACAAGGTTCCAGAGTTATATTTCCTAAAACAACTTTAACATCCTACAAACCGGATTTTAAAGTATTAACTGCAAGAATAAATATTCAATAAAAGCTTTTAATGAGTTGAGATTTATCAATAGATTTTAGTGAGTAATAATGAGCGGAAACTCGCTACGGAGTGAGCGGACAACATATACTTATCAATATATCAATGTGTATATACATATATATATATATATATATTGATAGAAAAGAAAACAAAAGAAAGAAAGAGACCTCGATATTATGTAAATAGAGGAATTTATCTGTAAAAATATGTGACAATTATTCGGTAGCCATGATAAAATTCCGAGTTTCGGATGCCGGGGCGGAAACCTACGCCGCCATCTCTTCGGTTATCTGGCCATTGAAAATTGCTATGGAAATGGCCGTTAAACAAAGGGAAATTGCTGTGTGGTTGACCGTTATTAAGACAAAAGAGCTATTAGAATGACCGCTAAGTGAGGGGAGGGAGTACAGGTAAGGGAGTAAAAAAGTCCATAGTATTCGCGTAGACATATCCGCCTTTAGCCGAGTAAATCAGCTCCAGGACTTATTCTTTGTATTTCGGGAACGTAAGCACACCAGCATCGGTTGTCAAGCGATGTTTTAACAAACGCGCACACACACATATACGACGGGTTCCTTTCAGTTTCCGTCTACCAGATCCACTCACAAGGCTTTGGTCGGCTCGAGGCTATAGTAGAAGACACTTGCCCAAGGTGCCACGTAGTGGGACTCTGCCCAGAACTATGTGATTGGTAAGCAAGCTACTTACCACATAGCCACCCACCCCTGCACCTATATATATATATATATATATATATATATATATATGTAAATCTATATGTAAGTAAACAGGTAAGTATATTGATAGGTACCTAGGTAATACGGATAGACAAGCACACACATACATGCACTCATACACACATACACGCACAAAGATGACTATAACACACGACCATATACACACACGCACACTTCACAAACACAGCTAATCTGTAGCGATTAGGTGTTCAACATGTTGAAATATTTATGTATGTATGTAGGTATGTATATAGTATGTCTTCTCTGGTTTTAATTATTCAAATTCTGATGATGAAGGAGCTCGTTTCTAACAAAGATGCAAAGCTCCATCTTTGGAATTTGGATAACAGAAACAATGTCACATTTTAAACCTGAGAAATGTCTTGCACTGTTTTATGTTCCTCTTACAAATTGAATATATAACATGAGAATTTTCTGAAAATCCAAGCTTATCCAAGGTGACGCTTATGCATTTACTTACAAAACCAAGTGCTCCAGTTATTATTGTAAATTTGTAATATGTGTGCGTGTAAATACGTTCTCGACGGACCTCCACCGTGTTTTTCTCAACCAAATGCACTCGTAAGGTATTGGTCAGACAGGGTTATAGTAAACGGCAACATTCCAAGGCCATGCGTGGTGAGATTGAATCCAAACATGAAACCAAGTGTTTAAAAATTAAGCATCTTTACTAATTTAATTCGGAAAGATGTCATAGGCGCAGGCGTGGCTGTGTGATAAGAAGCTTGCTTACCAACCACATGGTTCCGGGTTCAGTCCCACTGTGTGGCACCTTGGGCAAGCATTTGCTACTATAGCCACGAGCCGACCAAAGCCTTGTGTGTTGATGTGGTAGACGAAAACTGAAAAAACCCGTTATATATATATATATGTGTGTGTGTGTGTGTGTGTGTGTGTGTGTATCTGTGTTTCTCCTACGCCATCGCTTGACAAGCGATGTTGTTGTGTTTACGTCCCCGTAAACTAGCGGTTCAGCAAAAAGAGATCAATAGAATAAGTACCAGGCTTACAAAGAATAAGTCCTGGTGTCTATTTGTTCGACTGAAGGCGGTGCTCCAGCATGGCCGTAGTCAAATGACTGAAGTAAGTAAAAGAATAAAAGAATTTGCAGCTCATGAACACACACACACACGCACACACACACACACACACTAAACTAAAGGTCAGTCTTCTTATCAAGCAACATGGTCACCCTTGGTATATAAAAGCATGTGAAAAGAGCCCTTGAGAGTATTACATCCAAAGTGTAGTGTAATACCAATAAATAAATACTAAAGTAAATAAATAAATAAATAGATAAATAAATTTAAAAAAGCCCAACAACTGCAACGATAATTAATTCCGTGTTTCCCAACAAACAATGTTAACAGTTAATAATTTGTTTGGGAGATCTTTTTACAATTTACTCTTTCTACGGTTGACTACCAAAGAGTTTCAAGTTTCAGACCATCTACTTCAAAAGTAACGTGGAAATATTTAAAAAGAAAATACAAACCCCAACGAAAATATCTGAATCACAGACATTCCTAATTGTATAACATCCTTTTCCTCGATAAGGCTATTACGATGGTACATTCCAGGAAGATAACTATTATACAATGTTTGAAAGATTGTAATTTTCTTTTAGCTTTATTTAATTGCCTGACAGAAGAAACTTGGATTCAAATGTATTCTATCCAGGTCAATGCTTCGTGCCTCCGCCATATTGTATCTAGAACTACGTTTTCTAATATTGGTCTGTTTTACACTTGCTTCAGTCATTGGACTGCGGTCAGGCTGGAGCACCGGCTTTAAGTGTTTGGTTTAATATATTGATCCCGGTACATATTTTGTCAAGCAATGTAGAGAGACGGACACAAATAGAAAGATATACACAGACATGTATACATAGACGGTTTTTTTATTAGTATTCATCTATCAATTTCATTCGCAAGGCATTTGTCGGCCCGGGGCCATAGTGGAAGGTATTTGGCCAAGGTGCTGCTCAGTGGGAAACCTGAACAATATGTTTGAAAACAAAATTCTTGTTTCACAGCCATATCTCTCTTCTTTATTTCATTAAAATTGGCCATAAGACCTTACAGAGAAGTAAAGAAGCAATGCGGGCTGGACATGCACATTAATGAAATGAGAGTTGATGAAATACGAATGGCATAAATGAGAGGGGTATTCCATATCTCTCTTCTTAACAAACCCCGCAACGTGATTGCAGTTTCGTCATTAACTTAAAATTTCGGATTAATAACACTTGGCATTGAGTAGAGAGACTGGCAGAAAAGGGATTAAGCTCAAACAAATCGCCTTACGCTTTATCACAATTCTTTCTATACGGAGTTTAAATACCGTCAGGACAGACTGATTTCTTTTTTTTTTTTAGTTCTTGCGGTATCACGAGAAGTTCTTCCTAATACAGGCACAAGGCCTAAAATTTCGGAGGAGGGGACTAGTCGAGTACATCGACTCCAATGTTCAGCTGGTACTTACGTTATCATGCCCGAAAGGATACAAAGCAAAGTCCACCTCAGTGGAATTTGAAATCAGAACGTTAAGACGGATGGAACACCGCTAACAATTTACCCGACGTGCTAACGATTGTACCGTCGCGTCACCTTTGGTATCCATAAAATTGGCTTCAAATATTAGCACAAGGCCAGCAGTGTCGATGGGAGGGAGTAAGTCGATTACTTCCATCCCCAGCGCTCAACTGGTACTTATTTTATCGACCCCGAAAAGACGAGGTAAAGTCTACATCGACGCCATTCGAAATCAGAACGTAAAGACGGACGAACCAACGGTAATGATTCTCTAGGCGTACTAACGATCCTACCAGCTTCCCAACTTCGCCATCAATAAAATTAATACCATTTAATTACCGAGATCAATATTGTCGACTTGGAGCTTTCCCTGAAAATTTTGTTACTTTTTCTGCGTTAAAGAGTGATGCCTTAATTATTTACTTTTAAAATATATTCTATGCAAAGATATTTATAAGTTAGACTGGAGATTCACGAGTAGAAAACTATACTGTATCAGTTTTTAGATCGGGTTACTCAAAAAACACAAAGCCTCATGTCAAGTATTTATCTTTTTAGCTACAAAAATATAACATGTAACCTCATACACTTCTTACAAACATTGGTATCTGATCGTTGATCTTTTTCTTTTCCTCTCCTCATAGGTATTTCTAATTACGTTTTTAAAGCTCACAACATTAAATATGCTGTTATTCTTGTTGCTGTTTTTTTTTGTCAAGCCCATGCTCTTCCTGTGTAATTTCCTCTGCGATTTTTTGTTTGAAATAGGTAAATCTCTCCTGCAAGATTTTGTATATAATGTACATTTCTTTCATTGACAGTGCAGCAAAATGTTGAGATTTATGCTTTGTCCACGAGGACATAGTGACTTAAAACGATATATTTACATTAACTATAATAGGCAGATGGCTATTTTTATTTACTACCGATTTTATTGCATGCAACAAATATTTAGTTAGCCAGGCGGCAATGTAGTAACAGTGTATATTCTATTTACTATTTCCTAATTTGTAAGTGACAAATCTTGGCAAGCATGTACTTGGCTGAGAGTAAAAGCTATAGATATGGCGAGGCGAAACTGGGATGTAACTGGAATTCTCGGTAACCACTACTATGATGATTTTCGTCCTCCCCCGACACACACACACATACACACACACACACACGTATATATATAACAATTGCAGCGTGGAAGATGTTTATAAGCCATTTTAGAAACACGCTAAAACCGTTATATTCACTTCAACATTTAAATTTATTTGCCAATTTTGTCAGTAAACAGGTCGCGGTCTCAAAGCGACGAAAATATTTTGGCAAATATCTTGCAGGAGACAAGCACCTCCACCCAGCTAAGCCTGCATCCAAAGACATGTTTCTGATTCTTTGCTCGTCATCAGTCTGGAGTAGCATGACCAGCTAGTCGAAGATGCCTGTCAAGCTCTTGTAAACATATAATAATTCTAGTGAAATACATTCAGGTTATGCTACTCCAGACTGATGACGAGCAAAGACTGAGAAACATGTTTCTAGATGCTGGCTTAGCTGGGTGGAAGTGCTTGTCTCTTCCTTGTAAACATAAGGACACAGGAAATGTTTCATGGCCGACACGAAGCGGTGCGGCTTCCTAGGTCTAACCAACAGTAGTATTATTCCCTTCAGGGGACTGTCACATTAAGTTGACAGCATACAACTACTTCATCGTATTACTACTGCATAAATCTCTCTGAGAGATTTAGAAATATATCATTTCTAAAGAAGAAAAGGTTAAGAAAAAGTGTTCCTTGTTATATTTATTGCGGAATCAAATCATAGACAGACTCCAGAAACTGAGGAACACCACTCACTAAAATTATGATCGTCGACTTCATCGTCATCATGATCGCTTCCCGCGTCTCCATTCCTTTCCTCTTCCACTCCTCTTCCACTCAGCCTCCTCATCGTCGTCATCATCGTCATCGTCAACAAAATATGAAGAGCTCCACTATCATCTTCATCATCGACATCATACTACTATTACTACTACTACTGCTGCTGCAACTACTACTACTATTACTACAACTACTACTACTACAACTACTATTACTACTACTACTACTACTACTACTACTACTACTACTACTACTACTACTACTACAATTATCATTAAGCGTCACACTTTAATATTACCAATACAGTGTAAGGCAAGCTGGTAGGCTTAATGCTTAATGACATTTCTTTCATCTTTTCGTTCCGAGTTCAAATTCCACCGAGGTCGACTTTTCCTTTCGGGCTCAATAGAATGAATACCAGTCGAGCGATGGGATTGACGTAATTGATTTGCAACCCCCACCCCCACCCCACCAAAATTTCTTGTCTTGCGCTTATAGTAGAAATTATGTCTCTTACTGTTGGTATTTTACGTTTCCTCCTCTTCTTCTTCCTCATATCCCACGTGTTACTCTTCCGCTTCTTCTTTTTCTGCACATTCCTCTTTATTATCTTCCTCTTCTATCACCGCATCTTTTATCCTCTTCTTCCTTTTCCTCTTGCACTTCTTAATTTTGCTTCTTCTCTTTGTTCTTCTTCTTCCAGTTATTGTTCATGTAGTTGATCATCATCATCATCATCATCATCATCATCATCATCATCATCATCTTCTTCTTCTTCCAGTTATTGTTCATGTAGTTGATCATCATCATCATCATCATCATCATCATCATCATCATCTTCTTCCAGTTATTGTTCATGTAGTTGATCATCATCATCATCATCATCATCATCATCATCATCTTCTTCCAGTTATTGTTCATGTAGTTGATCATCATCATCATCATCATCATCATCTTCTTCTTCTTCTTCTTCTTCTTCTTCTTCTTCTTCTTCTTCTTCTTCTTCTTCTTCTTCTTCTTCACCACACTCCCCACTTCATCTTCCACTTCCGATCTTCATTTACGAAATGAGATCATGATACTCTTTAAGAACGGAATTCAGATTTCTTAAAACTCCACCAGCGAAAGACAGCAGCGAAAAACAATATTGTGTTCACAACTTATATAGCAAAGCTGTAAGCAAGATTTATATAAGTTCTTGACTATGAAAATCAGGGAGGAGGAAATTGACTTAAATCATGTAGTGTAACATACTAAAAACCTTTCACCCAGTCACCCAACAACGAACAGAGGTATCAAATTAATAAGATAGTGTTCTGTTGCGTTAAAGCATAATTGATTACATTTCAAAGACATGTATTTTTACGAATTGGTGGCAAAGCCGCGAGTTACTGGCGTTTCCAATTGCACATACAAGATCATGTAATCGTATTAAAAGTTGCAAAAACAATCATTGAGAGGGGTATAAAAGTTGAAATCAGATTTCTTTCAGCATTTTGACCTATCTGCGACACATTTGTTTCATTTTCTTTTTTTATTTTATTCCCTGTGTATTTTATTTTCCCGTTGCGAAGGTATGACGCAGAAAAAATAAATGAATAAAAATATTGAGAAAAAAAAAATAATGAAAGGAGAAATAAAGAAATAAATGAATATACTTTGAACGAAAAGAAGAAAGGCTTAATGTAAAAAAAAAAACAGAAAAAAAATGGTGGAGGGGAGAAAGAAGTAAAAAAAATGGAAGTCGAAGGATGACGACAGAAAGAATGAAATTAGAAATTGTGTGAAGGTAAGAAAGAATGAGGTAAAAATGACATATACGAAAAGTAATTGAAGAAATAAGTAAATAAAAATAGGTACTCATCTAATATTCGTTGTTCGTGATTCGAAAAATCACTTTTTACATTTGCGAATAACTATGTGACAAAATCTTAACTCAATGAGGAAAAGTCACCTGCTTAATACATGATAGTACTTTTTAGAAAACATTTTCAGCTTTTTTTTTTTTTTCTGTGGTATGATACTTTTTATGTATTCAATATTCTTACAGCAATTTCATCTTATATATTTTCTTCTTAGTATTTTGTCATATTTTAGCATCTTTATTTGATATCTCACCTCAGTCTTTCACATCGCCTTCAAACACTAATATTTGAAATAGTTAGCATTTTGGCAGTTAGCGACTTGTGAGTTCAAGCGATATATATATATATTTTTGTTTTGCAAAAAAAAAAAAACGACATATAGTAAAGTCCTTAAAAGAGATATGTTATAAGAAAGTCAATCACTCTATCTATCTATCTATCTATCTATCTATCTATCTATCTATCTATCTATCTATCTATTTATCTATCTATCTATCTATCTATCTATCTATCTATCTATCTATCTATTTATCTATCTATCTATCTATCTGCTTGCGACAGTGAGTCGCTAGAAAAGTATATAGTAATTTGCGAGTTGAATCAGCTTTCATCACTATCTAGTGATTAAAACACGCTGAGGACAGATAACCACCCAGGAACTCGAGTCCGTGTGTATCACGTAAGGCTAAAGGTGGGAGCGATGACCTTCCGTGACATATACTAATCGGACACTATAACCCAGGACCGACCAATTCCGTTTTAATGAATTTGGTCGACGGAAACTGTGTGTAAGACCGTGACACGCTCATTCACACCCACATATACACATTCGTATGTATATATTTCTTGTCAGAGTGTTTGTTCTCCTCACCGCTTGAAAACTGATGCTAGTTTGTTTACGCCCAAGTAATTTAGCTATTCAGTAAAATAGAAGTATAGAGTAAGTACCAGGTTTTAAGACAAACAAGTACTGTGGTCGATTTCTACAGCCAAACCTTTCTAGGTAGTGCCCCAGCATGACCGGAGTTCAATGACTGGTATATGTAAAAGTAAAAGGTAAGTCTTTGACTTTCAACCACTAATGAAATATTGCGGCTGCCATGTGGGCATACGAGCATTTTAGCTCTGGGCCTGTTAGACCTAGCGTAGTCCATCAGGATACAATATGTATTCCAGTCGATTTGTTCCGGAAATATAGAAAGAAATGTAAAATGGAAATCGTTTCCCCTTAGGGACTAGTACTTTACTTCCCTGAGAGAAATGCAATGTTGACAATTTGACAGGTATCTAAATTCGGATACCCAAGGTAAACAATGTATGCGTGCATGTATGTATGTATGTATGTATGTATGTATGTATGTATGTATGTATGTATGTCATTTTTCAGTTTTATTTTGAGATTTCTTGCCAATAGAGAAAGAGCTGGTTTCTAACCTAGACTCAGGGTTCCTACATGGAATTTCAACATGAACAATACGGTATTTTTGTTTGTTTGTTTGTATGTAAGTATGAATTGTGTGAAAATCTGTATGCTTTGTTTTATGTATATATTTTCATACATATAGTTGCATATATAGACATACACTCACACACCTTATTGTTTTACAAAGTAAACAACAACACAAATAACTTCGCAGAGGCAGCTATGGTTGAAACAAGAACAAGAATTACATGCATCATTAAAAGAGAAATGAAGCACGATCATTCCTTAACTAAGTGACCTTATCTTATCGCCCATCACTTATGCGTTCATAAATTAGATTGATAGTTGAGCTCCGATTGGCTGCATGCAAATGAGTTCATAACTGGGATTCGGAACTGGCGTGCGAAAAAAATTTCGCCATCCGACGCTCATTCAGAAATCAGAATAAAAAATGCAGATAAAATTAAAAGTAATAGTGATCCGCTTTTTGGTACATAGGCATAATTAGAAAGCTACAAGATTAGTCGTATACATACACACATACACAATTACATAATGACGCACGCACATGCATACACAAACATGCACGCACACACGCACACACATACGCGCACACAATTACACACATGTCGTTTTGTTCAGTGCTGAACATTACTTATTTGTGAGGCTTTTATTCAATAAGAAACAAATAGTAATTGAATTTCATTGATGGATGTCAGTTGGAAAGTGAAATGTAATGGTTTGTCATTTCTATCAAATGCCTCTATAGAGCGATTGCTGGTGGCAAAGAAGATAATTCTTTCGAAGAAAGAAATCAAAATATACCTTACCGAATCAAATAAAGGTTTTTAATAATAATAATAATAATAATAATAATAAGGTTTTCTACTATAGGCACGAGGCCTGAAATTTGTGTGGAGGGGGCTAACCGATCACATCGATTCCAGTACGAAACTGGTACTTAATTTATTGACCAAGAAAGGATGAAAGGCAAAGTCGACCTCGGCGGAATTTGAACTCAGAGCGTAGCGGCAGACGAAATACCGCTAAGCGATTTACCCGACGTGCTAACGATTCTGCCAGGTCTCTGCCCAATAAATAATGATGATAATGATGATAATAATAATAATGATAATAATAATAATAATGATAATAATAAAAGGTGTTAGTAGTAGCAAATAATTGTTGGAGCCCTAGGAACAGTGAGTAAAAATCTTGAGAAGTACATGGAACAAATAGGGGCTGCAATAAGGGTGGACCACTTGCAGGAAACATCACTCCTTGGGATGGCTCGAATACTTCGGATGGTGCTCGAAAAATGAGGGGTGTTACCTTAGTTCACTGGTAGTGAACAGCCGGCACCGTAGTACATTTCCAGCGTTAGAAGCCGTGCAAAGACAATAAATACAACTACAACAACAAAAGTGGCAATTCCGCCGGTGACGCTTCCGTTCGCTGCGCGAATGCGACGGGCAGAAGGCGAGCGCCGAGCTAAGGCATGCGCATTGAGGTTGAGACGTTTTTGGAAAACAACTCGGGTCCGGCCACGGTTCCGGCTTAGAGGCGTTCAGCCGTTATTGCTCAGGGGGAGCCTAGTACGAAATAATGGATTTAAATTTAGGCACTTTGCCAACATTTTTAAGGCGAGAATGATGAAAAGCAAAAATGACCGCGCAAAATATTGAAATCAGATCTTATTAGATCTAAAGTAAATAACACAAAACATCTTGTCTGATGCTCCAACATAATAAGATACAGAGGTTGAGGTATAAAAAATGGCAAAACGAAGAGAATCGGGTACTTCTGGAAGTTAGCTGCCAAATTGTCAGATCCATGGAATGTGCTAGTTTCAAATTCCAGTGTCTAGAATAAGATTGTTTTCAGAAAATTTATCTTCGATCCATTTTGAATAAATTGCAAAGTAATTAGCGAAATTTACCTGAAATACTTCCATCAGTTTTGGAAGAAATTTCTAAAAATAACCTATGAATAGAGTCCCCCTTACTAAGTGGAATTTGGTGATAAATGTATTCTAGTTAATATGTGTTATTCAAATGAATTATGCGTAAGACGAACACTAATTGGTAAATTTTACTTTACACTTCTGTCTTCTTTTCAATATTGGTAACGGGATTTCTATTAATTCTCGGAACCATGTAAGCATTCTTACACGAACTCTACTAGCATACTTATTTTAGCTCTTTTTCCCTTACATTTACATCCTCATGTTCTGCTATCTTAGCTTCTTTTTTTTTTACCAAAGTTTTCATTCTGTTTCTATCCCCCGAAAATAACTCCTTCACGAGTGATATAAACTCATAGGATCGGTTTCCCGGATACTCTAGTGTATATACCCCAACCCTCCTGGACAAGCCGCATGTCTGTCGCAGAATTACTCATTTTTGACAGCTGGATGGACTCGAACAACGCGAAATGAAGTGTTTTGTTCAAGAACACAACGTATAACCTGGTTCAGGAATTGAAACCACAATCTAACGATCATGAGTCGAACATCATAATCACAAAGCTACGAGCCTCCAAAGCACTTCGAAAATTCGCATTTATTCTTCTCAACACCTTTGATTCCTATTTTCTCCCTCTCCATTCACTGTGTTTTACATAACTTTTTAGTTTTCAATTATATTTTTTTTCTCCAAAGGCATTCAAGTAATGTCGAATCGGTCTTTCTCAGTTATCTAATACACAGATATTTTTACAGGTGCTTAATACTTCTTCCATAAAAAAAACATGTAATATCTTTCTAGCGCCTCGCATACCACACTCGCAATTACATCTTTCTGAACCTTCTTTACTTCTGCTTCTTTCTCTCTCTACTTTCATTCAGTTATGTAACCACAAAACGTTATAGTTTCATTTTCAATTTTACACCTCTCCTTAATAAACATGGCTACTCAACATGAAGCGTATTGTATCAATTACAATTCATCGTGGCACAACGTCTGTGTATCGTATGTTCTTGCTTAAGCATTCAAATTTCTTTTTATCTTATTTATATATCTCTGTTTTCTTAAATTACTGTCCCATTGGAATCTGTCCGTCGTTTTGTCTTTCTTCCACACTGACCTTTCGTTCCTTTTCTTCCATTTGTTTCTCTTGTATTTCTTGGCTTTTATTTCTCTCATATATTCTCGTGTAAACATCATGTCAGAAACGTTTTTTATCTGTGTTAACCTGCAATTATACAAAGGGAAAGAAAGCGGTAAGGAAAAATTTGGAGAAACCAATGCTAACAAAAGCATACAGAGAGCGCAAACCACCGCCAAGGCAACACCAACGTCCTCTCAACGATTAGCCAGAGATGATTTTTAAAATGAGAATATCTGAAATAAACTCAACTGCTCTCACAAAGGAGAATGCTAAAAATTAGCCCGACCGCTGTACCGGATCGATCCCAAAATGTAATCAGTTTGTGCCAGTCACGAGTCCAAACATCCCTGAAAGTATCATCCGAATCCAACCAGCGACTCTTGAGATATCTTGTCCACGGACAAACAAACGAGCAAACACGAAGTTCTTTTTATTCTCTCTCTCTCTTTATTCCCTTGTGTTCCTTTCTGTTGAAGAGCGAAGGGGCGAAACGTAGTAGACTCTTTCACCTTCCCGAGCGTTAGACTAATACGCCTGCTTGTTGTTTATGCACCTGTCTTCGTCTTTTGTTTTTCTGTCTCCCCGTCACCTGGTGGTTCGGCAAGCGAGACCGATAGAATAAGTACTAGGCTTACAAAGAATAAGTCCTGGGGACGATTTGCTCGACTAAAGGCAGTGCACCAGTATGGCCGCAGTCAAATGACTGAAACAAATAAAAAAAAAATGAAAGAAGATATATATATATATTTCACAACTGATTTAGATTCCGTGCTAGCAATTAGAATTTTTATGTATGTATGTATGTATGTATGTATGCATGTATGTATGTATTATGTATGTTTGTATGTATGTATGTATATATATATATATATATATATGTATGTATGTATGTATGTATATATATATATATATATATATATATATATATATATATATATATATATATATATATATATATATATATATATATATATATATATATATATATATATATATATATATATATATATATATATATATATATATATATATATATATATATATGTACATATATACATACTTACATATGCATACATACACACACATTATTTCCTGTCTTAAATATCAATTCTGTGGCCGTAGGTTAGCGGAGAATTTTACTGAATATCTTAGTGAATAACTCAACATTGTCTATCAGTCGCCCTTTCAGTTCACTGTCACACACTCTTCACCACCATGCACAAGTGCCTCACAACAAGGATTCCGTGCTTCTTGCTAGCCTCGGGTTTTCCTTCTTGATTATGAATATAGCGGCCACTTCTACTTAACTACACCTTACCATATCACATACTACTCTCCAACGTTTCATCGAAACATAATAGACCATATTTCTACTCACACTTCACAGACTACGTGTATCTTTAGTACATCTATACAACCACGTAGGCTGATGTTATCGCGTTCACATTCTCGCAAGCACTTGACTATCGTGGGCGTTACGTTCCGAAACTCCCTGCGATAGGTAAAAATCCGCGACGTGGAAACAGAACTGTACCGTACATTGTTTTAATTATTTTTATAATTTGTATATATTTATTTTATTATAAATGCAAAACAACACCACGGAGGAATTGACGTAAGCTTAAATAATAAACCGCGATAGGTGAACCGCGATATGTCGAGGATTACTACATAACGACTTACTTCTCATACGCGTGCAAGCCCATTGATACGCACAATACAACAGCTTGTAAGAATTACATCTCCAACTATCCGTACACACAATACCCTCATCTTACCCCACCACATACACATCAGGCACATATGTCCCTCATTTACCACACATTAATTCCATACATCATACCACCATCTAGTTATTACATCACGCATACCCGCAAGCGTGAGCACTCGGCTACGGGTGTGTGTACGCATGTGCATACATATTTACAATCTTAGCTGAATATATTATGTTATTGTCGCACATATTTCATGCGTTCGTGAACTGTACATTATTTGCCACCTATTAGACGTTAGTTAACGTCTACATAAATGAAAGCATTATGCATCTAACTATGCTTCATTACATACACACACACACACACACACACACACACACACGCACACACACACACACACACACACACACGGCATCAGGAGCATTGCACGTGTCACTTACTTCCCTCTTTTACTCGTTCTCTGCTTCCATTGTTTTTTTCTTTCTCTTCCACTATTCTCTTTTTTTCTCTCCCTCACTCTGCCTCGTCTCTCACTCTTTTCTCTTTCTTTCTCTCTTCATGTACTCTCAGTATGACAAAGATTTTGTTTCTTGTTCCGTTTCTTGTATTCTCCTCCCCAAATATTATATTGCGTAAGACCTGTCATGCAAAAATTCATCGTCTTTTCGGTATTGTTTACTTTTAGTGATTCGAGGATTTTATGCTTACACCAGGAGACAAATTTAGGAGATATGATTCTGTAAAATTTATTTCAGACACAAAAGTTTCGAAGTATTCTGAAGTTCTTACTATTTTTCTTTTATTGACTTGATAAAGTTTAAATCATTTTGGAACGTTCCATTTGGGAATGTGTCGCACGATTCAATAAATTTAAGATGTACCATACATAATTAGAAAGTGGAGTATTATTTTATTTTGCAAAATGTAAACATATCTGGGTAACAACATTTCAAAATTGCTTTATCTTTGAAAATAAAGTAAAACCCCGAATTATCATATATAGATTTCGTAGATATTGCTACCATGTACAACGAATTGCTTCCAACGCTATTTCCATTTCAATCATGGAAATTCTTGCAATTGATTTATATTGAATTTGAAATATTGTTATCATTGGATAGTGAAGAGAATATTTGATGCTTAGAATTGGCCATATTTGTTCGAAGTCATTAGTTCTCGACTACGATATTTTAATGTGGTGTTTATTAATTAACTTATGATAATTATTGTGAGAGGGCTATGGAAAGATTTTAAGCCTTAGAGTAACAACATATGTTAATATCGGTAGAAACATCTGCTAATTAGCGGAATAAACCAGATATTAATTCTGTTTCTTCATACGCATTAAATAGCATTGTGTATGTAATGTACTTTGCCTTTATTATCGTTATTAAAGAATTCGCCATTCTATGAGTAGAAATACATTAGGATACAGTATCGCTGGAGGACAGAGTAGAGACTCTCTTAAGAAGATATTGTCACAAAAGAACACGTAGAAAATATACGCTTTGGGTAATTTGAGTACTTAATAACTTAGAATTTTACTGTTATTCTCTATACGTATACCTTAACTATACGTATACCTTAACTATATGTATTTGTAAATATACACGTGTGTATATTCGAGCGTGTGTGTACATAAGTCCATTCTTACAAATAAAAATAAAAGGCCTCCATATTTTGGGAGATGTAAATTTTACATTATTGAATATTAGCTGCACTTTTTATCCATTACTACTCGAAGTATCACACTGTTAAATCAAAGGTGAGATCTTTAGAGAATACATTGTAAACATCTATCTATCTATCTATCTATCTATCTATCTATCTATCTTCGAGTATCTCCCCTCTAAATACATATCCTTTTATTTTGAATTTACATATTAAAAAAAAAAAAGCCAGAAATCCCACCTAATATATTGGATCCGCTTACAGGATCGTGTATCGTTCTCTGAAATCCGAAAGATTTACTAGACAAGGAAATCCATATTTTTCTCGACTGCTTAATTCCTGAGTTTGTCAGGCCTCATAAAGCGTATCATATATAAATATATATATATAATATTATCTTATATCATATAATACCTGTGTGCATGCATGTATAAACACACGCATATATAATATAAATGCTTAAATGTTATCAGAAAACAAAAGAATCACAAACCATTTTGCCGCCTCAGTTTCCTCTGCCATGTATAATAGATAGCTAAAATTCATAGGCATCGTGATCTCTGCCGTGTATGTTACAAAGAAAACCATGTATGATGTCATTGCGTACATTGGGAAAAGAAAATGCTTCCTCAATACCAAAGAGTGTTCGAGTCTTGATCAATGTCTGAACTACCTACAAAACAAAAGAATACCTATGAGTGAGTACTGCTCAAATTTATGACTGATGCTGCTTCTGAAATAGTTTTTAACATACTTGGCCGTATTAGAATTAAAGTATCTTGAGTGATTCGTAATGGTCCGCATACAGGAATATAGATAGATAGATATATAGATAGATAGATAGATAGATAGATAGTTACATAGATAGATAGATAGATAGATAGATAGATAGATAGATAGATAAATGTATAGATAGATAGATAGATAGTTACATAGATAGATAGATAGATAGATAGATAGGTTTCTTTATTAGCCACACAGGGCTTAACACAGAGGGGACAAAATACAAATGTAGAGTTTTTCTTTTCGAGGGGGTCGAAAACAAAGCAGAAAAAAAAAACAAAAGTGGGGACAACGATGAAAAAAAACATCGCAAAACGTTTGGGGTATTTACAAAAAATACGAAATAATACAAAAAATTCCCAATAAATGGGGAGGTTATCCGTGGAAAGAAAAACCTACGAAAAGACCACGGTAACCTCGGTCTTTAGCGTCACAGTTTGTTAAATAAAATTTCTTTTATTTAAGCAAGAAACGTGAAGATAGATAGATAGATAGATAGATAGTTACATAGTTACATAGATAGATAGATAGATAGATAGATAGATAGATAGATAGATAGATAGATAGATAGATAGATAGTTACATAGATAGATAGATAGATAGATAGATAGATAGATAGATAGATAGATAGGTTTTCTAATGCAGAAACATTGTGTCTCT
>NC_142935.1:25366182-25368682 GCF_046866305.1 Octopus bimaculoides
TGACATTGGTACGCTGTACTTATATTAGTTCTCGGTAACGATATTACTTCTGATGGTTCCTAGTAGTTAAGCATCCAACGAATAGTTCCAAACATCCAAAATGTTGAAACGTGCGTAAAAAGCAAATGATATAAATGTGTTTATCATAATTTCTCCCACGTTTGTTTTATATATCATAACTACTAATTCTGCAAAGTATAATATTTACCTAACGACCATTACTAAAGAATAATAATCTACGTGGACCGTTAACATACCAAAAGCAATCGTAATCTATTCGTACGTACAAGATGCACAATCTATGATTATACACGTATATAAACAATTATGTTTACGACACAACGCTACGTTCATTAAAACTGAAACTTCTGAAAATCATACAAATAGGAAGCAGGTTAAGAGTATTAATTTCAACCTAAGTAAATCTTCATATATACTCTCGGCGCATTTTAAACCTCATATATTCCCCATGTATATGTATACATATATATATATATATATATATATATATATATATATATATATATATATATATACATACATACATATATATATATATATATATATATATATATATATATATATATATATATATATATATATATATATATATATATATATACATATATATATATATATATATATATATATACATATATATATATATATATATATATATATATATATATATATATACATATATATATATATATATATATATATATATATATATATATATATATATATATATATATATATATATATATATATATATATATATATATATATATATATATATATATATATACATATATATATATATATATATATATATATATATATATATATATATATATATATATATATATATATATATATATATATATATATATATATATATATATATATATATATATATACGCAGACGATACAAAAGTCTCGCAGAAAATACAGAACTCCATTGATGTTGCACACCTGCAGCAGGAATTGGACTCAGTTTACAGACGGGCTGAGGACAATAATATGCAGTTTAATGCTGAAAAATTCCAAGCCCTGCGCTACCAACTTCCAAAACTGAATATGAAACTTACAGAGTACACTGGTCCACAGGGAATTTCAATCCCAGAGCCTAAATCAGTGAGAGACTTGGGTATCGACGAGTGATGATACCTCTTTCCAAGTGC
Organism: Octopus bimaculoides; assembly: GCF_046866305.1. Classification (NCBI taxonomy): domain Eukaryota; kingdom Metazoa; phylum Mollusca; class Cephalopoda; order Octopoda; family Octopodidae; genus Octopus; species Octopus bimaculoides. The sequence goes on from NC_142935.1 coordinate 25,367,367, forward strand.
ACATTACCAGAATGGCAATAAAGTGCAGACGATTGGCTGGATGGATCCTGAGAACATTCAGAACCAGAGATAAGGAAACCATGATGATCCTCTGGAGGACATTCGTCCTCAGCCACCTGGATTACTGCTCACAGTTGTTGTCACCCACCAGTCTGAAATTAGCAGCAGACCTTGAAGTAATCCAGAGGAGATTCACAAAGAAGATTGTCTCTTTGCAACTGCTCAGCTACTGGGAAAGGCTGAAACAGCTAAGACTCTACTGCCTGGAGAGAAGGGGGAGAAGTATGCGGTAATATACATCTGGAAGATCCTGGAAGAAATTGTGCCAAATTTTGGCATTGAAAGCTACACCAATGCCAGAACGGGACGACACTGCATAGTGTCAAAGATCCCAGCAATGCCATCGCGCTTCAGGACCAGTTACTGCAACAGCTTGGGATTCAGGGGCCCACAGCTTTTTAATATTCTCTCAAAGAGCCTGAGGAATCTGCACAAAGTAGATGTAGGAGTTTTTAAATCAAACTTCATTCTTCACCAAGTGCCACATATTGTAAGAGGCTCCCTGTAATAACAGTGTAGCAACATGGTGGTGCATCAACATGGCCGCAGCTCTAAGCTGAAACTTAATATATATATATATATATATATATATATATATATATATATATATATATATATATATGTGTATATATATATATATATGTGTGTGTGTGTGTGTATGTATGTACGCACATATGAAGTAGGTATGTATCTAAGTATTTATGTATCGGAGAAAGATGTGACATGCGTGCCTGGAATATGTTTGACATAATGTTTGACTTAAGGTTTGAAAAGAAGAATAACTCACAATGTTTGAAAAGCGACTGTTCGATCAGTGCTGACCAGAAATATGGAACAACATTTGTGATTAAACGATCTATGATTAGTGGATGGCGAACGTCAGCAGGTCTGAAGGGAGCGAAAAATTATTAACGGTAATTTGACATTTTTCCCCCGTTTTGCGTGTGAAACCTTAAGCTACAGCTTTGCAATTCTCATTCTCTGAATAGGATAAGTATAAAAATAAAACATAAAACGAAAGCGTTGCCCGGAGTTGATCTGTATGTAGTATATTAACAAATGCTGTAGCTTATTTAATATAGACCTTACGATCTACTTAGCTCCGTCGTCTTTTGTACGCAATTTCACCTTTATTGTATGGGTGAAGTAGCATTAGTATGATTCATGTTTTTGAATTACGGTTCAATTCTGTGATTTATCCCTGAGCAACACTTCCAAACATTTCCTTTTCTTTCGAGTTTCCAGTTCTTCTGCTT
>NC_142935.1:25373682-25381182 GCF_046866305.1 Octopus bimaculoides
TCTTTTTGCCGAATCGCCAGGTGACAGGGACGTAAACATACCAGCATCGGTTGTCAAGCGATGTTGGGGTGACAAACACAAACACACAAACATATACACAAACATATATATATATATATATATATATATATATATATATATATATATATATATATATATATATATATATATATATATATATATATATATACATATATATATATATGACGGGCTCCTTTCAGTTTCCGTCTACCAAATCCACTCACAAAGCTTTGGTCGGCTCGAAGCTATAGTAGAATACACTTGCTCAAGATGCCACGCAGTGGGACTGAACCTGGAACCATGTGGTTGGTAAGCAAGCTACTCCTGCGCATAATAAATATACAGCTGGTTGTCCCGACATATACGAAGCCTGATCAATAAGTGTACGGACTTGACAAGGATTGACCTTAAATTCTGCTGCGCATGCGCACTAAGATCTTTGTGCTATTTTACTTCCGCTGTTCACAGCAGTGCTAAGAAGGAAGCTGTGAGGGGAAACCGTCGAATCCCTATCCATGAGTTATCAGAGGATGTGCAGATTAGTTATGGTTCAGTTCAATCCATTATAGATACATTAAGTTGCGTACTGGGGTCGATCTAATTCGACTGGTCCTCTCCCCCAAAATTTCGGATATTTCCCTTTGTATAAGGAAGATAGGAAACGTTTGTTTTTTTTTTATTAGACTGCAGCAAAAATGACTACACTGTACTTAAATATACCTCCTTTTCAGGTGAGGAGGCAGTTATTCTCTCCTCATAGATTTTGAACTGACAGAATACAATAATTCTTCCAGAAACTCTGCTACCTCTGACGGAGACTATCTAACACTAGTTACCTTGATTTCTAGTTTTCATCATAAATACTTCAATCTCCAGGAAGGAAATTGCTTTGGTAAACACATAAACTCCTTTGTAAAACCACATTTACTATTTATATAGATATGAAAGAGTAAGTATGTAAGAATCGTCAATGACATAATATTTGATGTATAATATTATACAAGACCGTATTATAATGATATTTAGAATGCGATATCGTACCCTCAAAAATTACTTCAAGCTCGAGAAATAAAGAAAACTAAATCTTCAACAATTTACAAATGCTTTGCAAGGGATCAATGCACACCACCTTGTTTATTACTGCGTTAATCTTCTATTTTATTATTATTTCGAATTCTCCATTCTTATTTCTTATACCCTTTCTCCGTGACAATAATCATTGCTTCCGTAGAAGTATATCTTTTGCAAAGTGTACTTGTCCTTTATTATTCAACAGTGCCTGTTGTCCATTGAAAACTTCGGAGAAGCAATGTTGTTATACTAGATATCAACAACGTATCTCTCGAATGAAAAACAATATAGAATATCTGTATATTACTGGAGTATAATGATACGCTGGAACACAACAAATGGATCTCCGTACGTTATGATGATAAGTATTGCGGTGGGTTGAAAAACTTAACTACTTTGTCATTGGATTATAGAGTAAATATCTGATTATTCTACAGATACCTGGCGTTAACCATAACTGATCTCCAAATAGAACCAAATAGACTTCCGCATAATTTTCAGTTTAGCTATGCCCGGGTCTATAATACATGGCACAGTTACGCAATGATACCGAGTTTGACAATTATTTTGGAAGGGAATTTCTTTACTATTCGTCAATATATAAATATATATATATATTATTCTATCGGACTTTTTTACCGAACCGCTAAGTTATGGGGAATTAAACATACCAGCTTCAGTTTCAAGCGAATTTGGGGCGCGGGGTGCAAACACAGACACACAAACACACGCAAACACACGCAAACACACACACATATATATATACATATACATATATACGAGGGGCATTCTTTCAGTTTCCGTCTACCAAATCCACTCACATGGCTTTGGTCGAAGACGCTTGCCCAAGCTTCCACGCAGTGGGACTGAACCCGGAACCATGTGGTTGGTAAGCATGCTACTTACCACACAGTCACTCCTGTCTTCAAAAATTTTTTATCCATATATGTACATTGCTCCATTCGATTCACGTAAGCAACTTGTAGCCTTCAGTAAATGAGAGACAACCTGTTAAACTTTATCATGAAGAACCACGATGCATCACGTTTCTTCTGAATGAAATTCATTGTTTTCTGCAAGCGAGATGACCAGAAAGAAGTGTTTTGATAAAGAATTATTCTAGCAGCATGAGGAATTTGAAAGACCTGTGGCACCAAAAACAAACGAAACAAAATGTCATGTCTACTTTTGCATTATGCATGATGCAATCCTCACATGTATTTGTGTGCATGTATGCATGTGTGTAAATATATATATACATATGTATGTATGTATGTATGTATGTATGTATGTATGTATGTATGTATGTATGTATGTATGTATGTATGTACAAATATCCTTATCGAACTGGAAGTGATAGTTAATCCTTGTCAGTTTACGAATAGCCAAAAGGAAAGCTAGGTGGATGTGTGTGAGCATTTGTTTGTGCATGTGTGTGTTTGTGTGTGTGTGCATGTGTGTGTGTGTGTGTGTGTGTGTGTGTGTGTGTGTGTGTGTGTGTGTGTGTGTGTGTGTGTGTGTGTGTGTTCACATATCTATGTCTACATTTTTGTTTTATAAGCTAGATTCCACACTTCTACATTTCCATAGTCAGTATGATTAAAACACAAGATGTTTCCCAATGTCGTTTTATCTGGAATATATTTAGTCGATTTATTTTATGTTTTTGAAGTTAGGAAATATAGACTTCATGAAGAAAATAAGAATCTGAGATAAATCAAAGAGATTATCTCGCCCGTAAGGAGTTTCATAGTTTACAAGAAACGATTTGAGTAAAACTAATGAAAGAGTGAATGAATAGACGAAATTGAATTGATGAACCGGTCAGCGGAACAAATAGTTTGTTTTATTGTTTATTTTTTGTTTGGTTTTTAAAACGCGCCAACACCTCTAGGCATCCTTTTACCCTAGGGAATATCAAATTGACCTTACAATCGTAAAATTAGTTTTAAAAGCGAAAATACAAGGAAAAATAAAACAAAGGGAAATGAAAGAAACTGATTTTTTTTTTTTTTACGAGAGAAATTAAATGATAAACAAACATTACTCTTTCTTTTTTGTCTTTTAAATTTTAATCTATTTCTGGAATCACTTTTAATGCTTGCTAAATGTTCATTTAAGTTAGTGAGTCTAAATCATCTCATACGTGAGATTAATGTGTAATTATGCAATAAAAGAAGTAGAAATTACTTTAAATTCAAATTTATATTGAAATCTATCGATTGCTTTTTTGTTTTCTCTCAATGATTTTTATATTATTTAATTTTGTATATTTTTTTCTCATTTTAATTATAGATATTTATTTTTGTAAAAAGAAAACTCTCGCCCATTTTATCTCTTTACTCATTTACAACATCTTTTCATTCACACAGCTTGAAATTTGTCTGTAACTAGCGTAAAGTTTTGCCTGTAGCCTTGTTGGTTATTTAAAAATATCATTTCCAGCATGGGTGTTCTTCATTGCCTGAGGTCTTGACTATTTTCTGCCATGGAATTGCACTCGACATCATGCTAACATATTTTAGTCTGTCAAATATAGACACTTTTTCATCAAAAGCTAAAACGGAGAAGCGTAATGTCTGCCTAAGACAAACAAATTCTCATTAGCAAGCAGGAGGTTTAAAGCTATCGAAGCCAGTAATATATGGTTTAGTTTACGTTTGCGAGTGACTTTCTACCGGCACCTACTTGTTTAAACATACATTTCTGTCTTGAATTAAGAAACGGAATATGTTTGACAAAAGATCATTCTTTTAACGTGATATGCATTGGATAAATTTCCTATAACAAGTTTTATATGTCAGAGATACAGTGATCAGTTATATTATCGAATTTTCTTTTACGTGCAAATGTTGGAAACAGACAGTAGGTAATATATTGGGCTGTTTTTAGATGACTTCATCGTACATGATTTTCCATCATACTATTCACAATGTTTGCAAGAGTGTCGTCTCCATTAGAAGAAACCAAGCGCGAAGTGTAAGCGGTAAAGAGAAGGATGTTCACATGTTCCTACAAGAGAAAAATGCATCGACGGGCTTCCACATAGTATCCTTCTATCAAATTTCACTCATTAGTCTTTAGTCAACGTGACTCTAAGGAATAAGCTATTTGCTTACGGTGCCAAACTTCGGAGTTGGAACTGAAGCCATATTGTTGTGCTTTGAACTTTTTACTAAATTGCCATTTCTACACCCACTACTCTCCAAACAATACGGTAATATTTAGAGTATACTTTGAAAAATCGAACATTGAGATAAGAAGTAATGGAAGAAGCATGTGAGTGACGAAGACTTAAGCTCGTGTACAAATCTGTCTTAATTGTATAGAAAAATTTAATGCAGAAAACAAGCAAGAAATGTATCATTTAAGAAATTACAATTTGTCAGTAGGTTGCACTCACCTGTTGCTTTTTGTAAATCTAGCTTTACAAAACTCAGTATTATGGGACTTATAAGGATTGGGATTGTGGAGGCACATGGCCTAGCGGTTAGAGCAGTGGATTCGCGGTCGAGGGATCACAACAACTTTCCCTCTCTCTTGCAGCTCACCTGTGACGGACTGGCATCCCGTCCAGGTGAGGAACATATACATCAATGAAACCGAGAAACCAGTCATTACGAGCCAGGCATGGGTCGAGAAGGAACAAAGAACAACAATGACTGCGATTATTTATTATGGGTAAAGCGCGCACAAAAGTTTCCATATACACGTCTATATATGCACAGGAAAATCGTAGGGTGGAAGGTAGAATACAGAAAAAATATGTGTAAAAAATATATGAGCAATAAACCTATAAAACAATATCTCTATAAATATGTAAAATATATAAAAACATATATGAGAAATATAAGTAAAAAGTATAGAGAGATAAAAGCTTGTACGTAGACACAATATAGAAAGCAAATCTTATCTGTAATCTCGGGGGGACCAAAAACGTAACAAATATTTAGCCACATGTGGGCATGATCCGATTAACTTCAGCTCTTGAATTTAGACATATGGCGGGGTCGAAATTTCGTTTCCAGATGAGCCATCTTTCCATAACACCAAGACCGCACTTTCCGCTGCCGTTGGTGTAGGGCTCACACTTGGCCAAGATCTTCCAATATATATATATATATATATATATATATATATATATATATATATATATACCGTGCAACGACTAAGGAAAATAGTCTTATAAAGGGGCATATAAACCCTCGTCAGCATAAAAAGAAGGTTTTCCTATCCACGTGGAAGGAAAGACTTCTTTTCCTTTGTCGAGGGCTTATATGCCCCTTTATTAGACTATTTCCCTTAGTCATTGCAAGTTGATCGCCATAAGCTTTAAGCTTATATAAAAATGCCATTATTATTATTATTTACAGGATTGTAAAAGAGGCGCCGGATAAAAAAACCATTCGCACCGAAAGCATATATATATATATATATATATATATATATACATATATATATATATATATATATATATATATATATATATATATAAAGAGACCGATAAAATATTACTAGGCTTAAAAGTAAGTACCGGGGTCGAATTGTTCGACAAAAGTTCTTGAAGTCTGTGCGATAGCATGGCTGCAATCAAATGACTGAAAGAAGTCAAAAGAGCCCCTATTACTGTTAACACAAATATATATATATATATATATATATATATATATATATATATATATATATATATATATATATATATATATATATATATATATATATATATATATAAATATATATATATATATATATATATATTGTACAATAAACGAAAGTAATATCTTTGGAATATTTACTAATGGCAAAGTATCAAAAAAAAAAATACTGAATAAAAATACAAAAATATCCCAAGCATGTTACATGTAAAATAAATCAGGAACTAAACAAGGCTAAACTGATGCATAATATTTATAACCGACATTCATGTTTTCTTTTTTTTTGGTTTAGTTACAACTGTATTATTATGATCCTTTGTGGCCAACAGTAAAAGGTGTGAAGAATTTGCGACTAAATGTCACTTAGTAGTGCTGAATAGACCCTGCATTGTCTTGAAATGTTAATGAACTAACGGTTTTGCGAATGCAGTTCTTGTATACTAGATGTAAAAGTTATATAACGAAATATGAAAAATCCCTGATAGAAAAATTTATGCTTAGACACGGCCATGTATCGAAGAAATACTGCTTCTTATTTACACATACAAACAGAATATATATATATATATATATATATATATATATATATATATATATATATATATATATATATATATATATATATATATATATATATATATATATATATATATATATATAAAACTAGATGCATATTCATATATAAACACATATGACTATATATGTGCGTGTGTGTGTGTGTATAGACATATACATATGCATACAGACATACAAACAAACACACACATATATATATATATATTCACACATACAGACAAGCATATACGCATATATTCCTGCATCCTACACAAGTCAATAAAGTTACAAAATATATACGTTTCCATAGCATCATAAATATTTTTTTTCTTTTGTGGTCTCATCTTTTCTTGTGTGTTAACTCTACGTGATCGGAGTCATAATTCTTTCAACAGGAGCTGATTATTATAAAATGCAGTTACCATTTAGAAAACATTCTTCAACTAAAGAATATAGATTTGTCCATTTTATTGATTTACAGGCCATATAGGTACGTGTGTGTGTGTGTGTGTGTGTGTGTGTGTGTGTGTGTGTGTGTGTATGCACCGTGTTGTAAATCAATAACGATGGACCAATCTATATTCTTTAGTTGAGGAATGTTTTCTAAATGGTAACCGCATTTTATCGTAATCAGCTCCTTCTGTAGAAAGAATTGTAACTCCGATCACGTACAGCTAACACATAGGAAAAGGATGACACTGCTTCAGAAAAAAATATTGGTGGTGCTATGGAAACGCATTTTGTAACATCATTGATTTATACACGCACGCAAACCTTCATGTTTGTGTGTGTGTGTGTTATGTGTGTGTATTATGTGTGTGCGTGTGTGTGCGTGTGTGTGCTTACATATATGTGCCTATATATATATATATATATATATATATATATATATATATATATATATATATATATATATATATATAATATATAGATAGATAGATAGATAGATAGAGAGATAGATAGATAGATAGATATGTAAATCTCTCATGCACTTATTTATCTGAGAATATATTAATTTTATGATTCTTTCTCTCCTTTATGATATTAAGAAATACATTTATACAATTCTTGTTTAATGTTTTCTTTATTCGTGTTTGTTGAAAGAAATGTTGAAACATTTGAAGAATATTCCAATATATCGATTATGTAGTTTTTTTCTTTTTCTCTGATTATATTACTCTATTTTAATATCAACATA